>NW_026136909.1:0-135782 GCF_905237075.1 Dicentrarchus labrax | reverse complement strand
AAACAGCCATGGTTCCTTCTACAATTGAGGAAAATCAGCGATTCTTCCTTTAGCCACCGTGAAAGAAATAATAATTATATCTCGAGCTAGGGACAACACAATGTTAGCGAACCCCATTTCTCTGAGCGCGACAATTCCTTGTAAAATTTGTGCTCTGGCCATGGATTTAGCAGCTGCCAAAATTCCATCTGACTCTGTGCCAGCAGGCTGTGATGTCTCGAGGTCAACTACTGAGTTTGAGACAGGAGAAGGCTGAACTCTCTCACCGCCAGAATGACTCCTGTGAATAAAAAAGCGAATGCCTGAAGAGGTGTTATTCTGCTCTTCCTCTGCTTCATTTAAATTTGTCTCTGCCAGTGGTGCTAAGTCTCCCTCTACAGGTGACTCAAGTAGAACTGGTTCTGGGTTACCACTGTTTCCCCCAGTTCACCAACTGGGGGAAATGACGCGACCAGCAGTTCTGATGGCCGAAGGAACTACAACTAGACTAAGAGCTAAAATTGGCATGTTGGCGTATAGTCAAGCCTGGGAGGTGATTGGCAGAGTGTGGACAGTGGTCATTGCAGAATTATTTACAAAGAAACCGTCTCTGCCTAAAATAAAGACCAATAGTGAGACATGTACTAATCAGGAAGAATGACATTCTGGGTAATCAGTGATGTTGGCACTGTGGGGTGTTCTCCACCGGGGTAAGTGGGGAACATCTTCCTCTGATGCATCATCATCAACTTCATTTTCCTCTTCATCCACAAATTCATTGTCATCAGATAGGCCACCTGTTCCAAAAGGGAAGATTAAAATTAGAATAGGTCATATACCTCTCTTCACCCACTCACGCATGCACGCACACACACACGCACGCATTACATACAGTATGTTACTCTACTGACTGAATTCTGATCTCCTTATTCTCCCTCAAACCTGATTCTTGGGTCCACTCTTCCTCACTGTCACTCTCCTCAGGCTCACTGTCCTCACTGTCAGAAGGAATAAGCCTAACTGCTCGATCAACTTCCTTACACCCATAAAATGTTTGTGCATACATTTCCTGTGAGTAATAGTAGATAGTAAAGCAAAAAAATTGATTATGGTGATAACGATATGCATCCCTGCACATCTCCATCCATGAGCATGTTATTCATTGGTCACAGACTTATCATCAAGCTTTTAATTTGATTTTTTTTTTTTTTTATTTGTTAAAATTTAAAGGGGGGTGTGTGGGCCAAAATAGTGGTTTGTTGCCTGAGGGCAACACCATGCCATAGAGGATTAACATAAGTGTTCCTTTTGGGACAATACTAACCATCGAAAGTGGGCACTACGGCAGTAAGTGGTCAGTGCACATTAGCATTGTACTGACGGAAGTATGCGGAATGAGACAATGAGCCAATTACTCAGCAGTTATCTAACCTAACAGTCTGACAACGTTACAGTCTAAATTATAGATATGAACACAAACATTACGTTAGGTTATTGAAAGAGGAGGGGCGGGGGCAGGGGGAGCAGTGCAGAGAGCTCCGGGTCAGCAGCTTGCTTGGAGCAAGGATCACAGTGCAATTTTGAACTATATCGATATATGCGATATGGTCTAATTCCATATCACATTTTAAAATATATCGACATATTTTTTATATCGATATATCGCCCAGCCCTGGTTAGTATGTGCGGACACAGCTGCTGAATCTATACTGGACGGTATCCCTTTTCTAAAAATCTACAAAGATACAGTTCCCATCGGCTTTCTACATGTGACATCTTTTGTGTCATTTCAGAGGAGACAAATCAATCATATAGTTTGGGATGAGAGGCAGCTCCGCAATTTTAAAAGCTGAAATGATGAAGGATTCGGTCTGGGTTGCTAGGAGACATTGCAGTTCTTCTGCTATGCTGTACTTGGTGTAGTGCCAGTCAGTCAGTGGAGTCAGTGGAGTCAGTGGAGAGGGGAAAAGAAAGTAATTGAGCCATTTTCACAAACAGTTGGAGCTGACTTCGCTGCTCTTTTATACATCAGGAGAAGGAATGGCGGAAAATATTGCCCACTAAAACTGAGATACAAAAAGATCCCCAGAGCTATATACTATACACTGGTAACTATGTCCTAATGGAAGTGATTACACCATCTTCCATCCATCAGGATACTGAAGTCACACAATCCCTTAACAAGATTGCAAACGAGTGAAACTGTGCCAATATCTCTTCTTAAAAGAAAGTTATGTATAAGGAGCTCCTTTAAAGCACTATAAATAGCAGACAGAATAAGGACAGAGAGAGAGAGAAGGGAAAGACAAGATTACATTTATAGTGTATGCTTGTTTATTAGCACAGGTTCAATGTACAACCTACTCCACATTTTGATTTTCAAAAGTTAATTTAATCACTTTTTTAAGGGATGACTTGAATTTCAAGTCAACGAAATCAACATCAAAGAGTGTTTTCTGAAAATATCTGTGGACAGGATTCCCTAACTTCATGACCTCTCCCTGGAGAGGAGACATGCAGCCAGTCTTCTGTCCTCCTCTGTTTGTTTAGCTCAGTCATACATCGCAGACACTATCGATGTTTCTGCTGCAAAGCTGAAAGTTGATGTCATACAGCCATGGCCACATTCGTGTCTCATGTTAGGTAGAAATAAAATTTTTAGTTGCAACTCATGGTTGTGCTCTTCTTTTTTGTCCTTGTTTAGGCTGTAACAATTTAATTATAATGTGTTGGTTACCCTAATGTTGTTCACTCATGTAAGGCTAAATTTCCCCACCTTTTTATAAACCATTATACGGTATCAGTGTGTGTGTGTGTGTCCGTGTGTGTGTGTCCTACCTGTGTTGCAGAATAGGCTGGCAATGAAGGTGCAGTTTTGAAGAAGGTGTTGCTGGAGGTGATGTCCTCAAAGTAACACTCCTCAAACAGCGAATCCTCAAACACCATAGATCTCAATTTCAGGTTCATAAACCTGCAGGTAATTGCAGACAGGGATGATGGACTCAAGTAATGGAGGCAAAGAGATGATGAATAGATGGAACATGGAAGTGGGGAACAGAGGGAAACAAAGGAAGATGCAAAGAGATAGAGAGAGACAGAGAGGAAAAAGGCTCTCAGATATTCTATTACCATATTATGTTTGAACAACTCAAATCACATGCAGAGTTCAGGTTGAAAAGGCAAGGTCAAAGGAAACATCAAAGACAGGCTTGTTAAACATGAACAACTCTGCAGGGCTTTAATCCAATTAAAGCAGTGCTCAGAATAAAACATTTGTTGAAACCTCATTTATTTTTTTCATCTGTTTTATTGTCATCCACCACAAAGTATATAGATAGAATAAATTATGAATACATTTATCAAGTATTGGAGATGCGTAAAATTTAAAAATTGTAAAATATCCATGGAATAAAAGGCACCTGACTATCATAAAACCAACAGAAATTCAAAATGCCCTCATATGACAGGTGACACTAACAAGAGGATGCAGCTGACTCACTTGTCATTGAAGTGGACCTGGTTTTCCAGGGTGAAGTTAAATGGTAAATGCACCTGTACTTGTATAGCGCATTTCTAGTCTTCCGACCACTCAAAGTGCTTTTACACTACGTGAGACTGGCCTCATTACTTTGAGTTTCCGTTTTTATAAACAGAATTTGATAAAAGCAGTTTGGAGTAATTACTCATCTGGAAATGTGAAGCTGAAATGTGCAGCCTGGCCATGTCATTTGAGCAAGAGATAATGTGCTTCCTCTGCATTCAGAGCACCCTCGGCTACCTAACAGCAAGCTGTTAAGCCAACAAACAACAACACAATACTGCTGTGATCAACATTACCCAGCTCTTTTAGGCTGACACAGTAAACGGATGTCCCTGATTGGTTGAGTAACTGGTAGTGTGTGCTTTAAGTCTCAATGAGACCCAGAAAAAACTGTAGTGGTGGACCGTTCTTTAACCTGATCTTACCTGAAGGACAGAGAACCACACGGCCATCATCATGTAGGTTGTGCGGTGGTACTCAGGGGAGAAAATAGTCAGGAAATTACTCCACACCTAATGGAACACATGCATGGACAAAGAGAGAAATTATAAATAGTCCAATCAGATAAACAGTTGACACCAGACGTCTCAGAAAACAGGTTTCGTTCTATCATGCAAGAAAAAACACAGGTCCCACAGTCCCTTTCCAGGCATAGAAGCTGTGAGACAAACAAGTCCTGTCACTAAATACACACCGTCCACAAAGACAAAGAGAATTTGCAAATAAATAAAGCTTGAGCAGAGCAAAGTCTTGCAACTTTTTGAGTTTCTTACTGAATTTGGTTTTCCTAATTCCCTTGATTATAATATCTATCTGTGATGCTTCGAATTTTCCTTACAATAAAACAAGAGTTAGATGAGAAGATTGACACCACTCTCATCCAGAATTCTAGTCCTGATGTGTCCTCAGTGTGATTCAATGTACAGTTGATATTCCTAAATAAGAAACAGTGAAGTAGAAGAACAAACTGCAGGGTTTATCACCTGATGGAAAAGTGTAGAGAGCTTTATTCTCCATTTCTGATGACAGACGCCACCGTCGCCCAGGTCCACCAGTTCATCCATTTGCTTCACGGTTTTGATAGTAGTCACCTGGAGACAACAGCACAACTATTCAGTATTTTGATTTAATGGCTGTGTTTAATACACCCACTCTAGTCCCCACTGATGGGGAATAGAGACGTGACAGGCGGGGCACGCCAAACGGGAGGAAATTCTCCTTTTTATGCCTTTATATCTTTATCCAGACATCCCAACTGTCCCGGAAGTTCCGGGGAGTCTCCCGCATATTGACGCCCGCAAATGAGATCCAATCTCCCAGAATCTGGAGCAAGACCGCGCACTAGACTAGAGAGGGACTGCGCGTGTTTGTGTGACTATAAATGCAATGCGTGTGAGTAGGGTGGCCATTTCCTTCACATCAAAAAGGAGGACACTTTGCATACACGGGGACACGCAAGCAGATATTTGTTTGGTATGATCCGGTTTTAAATTTTAATGTTTTTCCACCAGATTACATAAAGGTGCATACACATACCACATAGCTAATAATAAAGATACAAGATACAGCTCATGACAACGTGCCCTTCCAATTCAGATTACATAGGTCAAATAAACATCATACAGAAACTGTTCTTAATGTTTTCATCTGGATAGATAAAGGGTAAAAAAAAACAGCACCTTCTGTTTCAGATGTATAGGCTTTGCCTAGGCTGTGCCTATACATCTGAGAATTTCAGTCCAACAACGACGTTAGCTAACATTATGTTCTCTGTCTCTGAGAGCTTGATTGACAGCCTGGTGGTAGCAACTGCTAAGCTGTGGCTAATCAACACATGGTTCATTTGAATATTAAAATTAACCATGTGTTAGGTCACCACACGAAAATGTAACCAATGAAATTACTTATTTTGACACACATTTTTAGCCAATAAATATTAAACCGTCGAGGTAATGTGTCAAAAGGTGTTAGTTATTTTCTCAAAAGGAGGACAAATGAGTGTCCGGCTTAAGGCTGCGCCTGCAGCTGGACAGGGCATTTAAAAGCCGGACTGTCCGGCCTAAAGCTGGATGAATGGCCACCCTATGTGTGAGAGCAAACAGTCCTTATAGCTGTGTGTTGCCGCTTATTAGACCGATCACCCCCGGGGGCAACACCAAGTGTAACGGGAATTCCCCTCCCCACCCCAACCCCCTCGGAACGAACCTCCCTGAAATGACTTTTTGCATGTTGGAGATGTCTGCTTTATCAATGCCTTTCTTTAATGAGAACAAAGCTCATACATTCAAAACAGAACACCCACAAACAAAGTAATCATTACTAGCCTACATGCAGTCTAAATTAAAAGAACATTAGATATGAGACCCCGAGAAAATAATTGTAGCGGAACAAACTTTAGCGCCCATAGATATATGTTTATATATGTATGTTTTGCGCCGATGGGTAGCAGGCTAGTGTGGGCAATAACACAACATGGATAAATTTGTGACACGGACCTCAAAAGTAGTCAAGCCAGCAGAGAGACACAAACCAGACGGGCCTAATCAACCAAAAAGCCAACCGAAAAGAAAATATGATGAAGGGTATCTTGCTCTTGGATTCACGGCAGCGTTAGTGGGGACAGAGGAGAGACCGATGTGTGTTCTGTGTCTTAAACCGCTAGCAGCAGACAGTATGAGACCCAACAAATTAAGAAGACACCTAGAGACCACACACCCCAGTCACGTCAGTAAGCCACTTGATTTCTTTCAAAGAAAACTGGCAGAATACCGTCAACAGGAGACTCGCATGGTAAAAGCTGCATCAGTAAAGATGGCTTCATATAGAGTGGCATACAGAATTGCACAATGCAAAAAACCACACACAATTGCAGAGCAGCTCATTCTCCCCGCTGCTCTAGACATGGTGTCAATCATGCTTGACGAGACAAGCGCAGCAAAATTAAAAGCTGTCCCCCTGTCAAACGACACAGTTGCGAGACGTATATGCAACATTTCAAGTGATCTTGAGGAACAACTCAACGCTACTGACAGAAATAAAGACTGCTTGTTCATCTCGTACGTCCGCTTTGTGAATGGCGAGTCACTGTGCAAGGATTTGCTGTTTTGCAAATACATAAAAAATAGACAGCTGAATAGCTGGTTTAAAATCATGGACAGTTACCTCAAAGAACACGGCCTTAAATGGGGAAACTGTGCAGGCTTTTGCTCTGATGGCGCACAGACCATGGCAGGGTCAAAAAACGGCTGCAGGCACTAATAAAGAGGGTTGCGCCAGATGCGCACTGGACACACTGTGTCATTCACAGGGAAGCGTTTGTGTCAAGGCAGCTCAGCCCTGAGCTAAATGAGGTTTTGACAGAAGTTGTGAGCGTGGTACATCTGAGTGATCCCATGTATTAAAGGACAATTTCGGTGCAAAATGAACCTGGGGTTAATAACACATGTGTACCGAGTTGGTCCGTTCTCTGGGATATGTTTTCATTCTAATCGCACGTGACCAGTGTTAGCACAAACCGCTAATTAGCTTATAAGCGGGGCGACTCTTAACCCACTCCCTTTAAAAGTCTTTAAAGAGGCCTTTCCTCTCTCAGGGTGAATGAAACCACCCAGCGGGGGGACTCTAACCCACACCCTTTAAAGGACAATTCCGGCGCAAAATGAACCTGGGGTTAATAACACATGTGTACCGAGTTGGTCCGGTCTCTGGGATATAATTTCATTCTAATCGCACATGATCAGTTTTAGCATGTGTCTTGCTGTGGGAGAGTACATTAAATAGTGACAGATTTTTTTTAAAAATTTAAAGTAGTAACCCAATTTACCCTGCCATCAGCTCTCCCTGGTATTGATATTGATATTGAAGCCAGTGAAGATTGTACAGCACACTTTCACCCCTTTGTTCCCTACACCGGCCCCTAACTTGACCTATGCAGACAAAGTGGAATTAGAGACAGGTTACACTGACAAGAATGAATGGCTAGAGTGGGTCAGATATACTGCATTGAGCACAGGGAACAGTGACTGCATTGCTTGTGCTAAAGCCAGACCCTCACTAGGAACCATGCCGAGCAGAAGTTTCAGGTTGAGTGACCAGATTGATCCCACAGAATTGGCCTGTGTTGTAAAACTATTCTCCCGGAGCTTTAAACCCACAGAAGCGAAATGCAAAACCCTGGCCTTAAGGTTTCCCAGTGTAACCAAAAATGATGTTCCACCCTCAATTGTTGTATATCCAGGTAACTATACTTGTTTCACTAGAACTGGACAAGGTATTGTTGTAAAATCTCTCCCAGCCTCATACTGCTCTGCAACCATTGATATCACCTCCAATAGCGATAATTACACTGCTATATCCTTTATTCATCATGATGTTTCCAGAGCAGATCTGTGGTGGCTCTGTGGCGATAGGAAATTGTATCCTCACCTGCCACCCATGTGGAGTGGCACATGTGCCCTTACTCAGTTGGTAATGCCCTTCCAAGTGTTCCCCACCACTGATTACCATAGTCTCATAGAGAAACTACCAGGAAACTTTCACAAAGACTTCCAGAAGTACAAGAAAAGTGTATGAGGAGGGTCTTTTGACAAACATTTCTACATAGACAGCATTGGAGTCCCAAGACATGTCCCTGATGAATTCAAGGCTAGAAACCAGATTGCAGCTGGGTTTGAGTCTGTCATCATCTGGTGGTCCAGCATTAACAAAAATGTAGATTGGATTAATTATATTTATTACAATCAGCAACGATTCGTTAGCTACACCAGGGACGCCGTTAAAGGCATATCTGAACAATTGGGACCCACCTCACTCATGGCCTGGCAAAATAGAATGGCCCTGGACATGTTACTGGCAGAGAAAGGAGTGGTTTGCAAAATGTTTGGCCTTTATTGTTGCACTTTCATCCCCAATAACACTGCTCCTGATGGTAGCATCACTAAAGCCTTAGCTGGACTCACATCTCTGTCTGAAGAGTTGGCAGAGAATGCAGGCATAGATGATCCCTTCTCAGGTTGGATGGAATCCATGTTACAAGGCCCTGATCTCGTCCCTGTTTATCTCATTGACCACCTTTACAGCAATCTTAGTTTGCTGTGGATGCTGTTGCATTCCCTGTCTTAGGACTTTGGTTAACAGATTAATCACCACTTCCCTATCCGAGGAAAAGAATCCTTCCCCTCCGCCATATCAAATGCCCCTATTGGCTGCACTAGATGGTATGGAGTCAGAACTAGATATAGAAAATGGGGTTGACTGGAAAGAGGAAGTTGAGGACTCTGTCATTTAGAGTCAAACTTATGAAGTGCAATGGGAGGAATGACAATCTTCCTTCAATTTCTTACTGATTTTTACTTTTTACACTCCATTGTTTTACTTTTTCTATTTTTATGTACTTTAAGATACGGTTTTTAAGATCAATTGTATGTTAATGTTCACACCTATAAGGTGTGAAAGGAGGGACTGTTAGGTATTAGTAATTTCAATTTATTTAATACACATACATGTGAAAACCTGCACTTCTCATAGCCATTACACACAATGATAAGAAAACACTGACACATATTCTCATCTGTGATTCCAAGCTGCAATTGCTACAAACACCTGAGCATGGGAGTTAGAACAACTTATCTCTGGCTGGAACACCTGGGGTGGAATAATTCATTCTCTTTTGGGCGCTGTCTCCTCGGAATTGGTTGGGTCGTGTGCCAAGAGACTGGGACCAGTCTGAGCACCAACAAGGATGCACCAAGTCTAAACCACGGTTGCGTCCCATCATATAGTCAACCAATCACATTGCTTAAATGTAAAAATGATATAACCTATTGTAACCTTTGATCACGACTCTTCTTCTGGGGGCGAGAAAAGACAGTAACAGCACTTCGCTGACTGTTGCTTCTCAATCCAACAAGATCCTTGTACAAGTATTATTTTAATTATACAATTCTAAATAAACTTCTTAACTAAGAGAAGTTGTTTGTCTTATGTCCTAAAGATCATTTTGATACACAACAAAACTATAAAAGCACAGGCTGTGCACACATTACCAGATATACTAATAACAGTTACACTTGAGATAAAAGCTGCCCTAACTAGCATAACGTTAGCTAACGCTAGCGAGTAGCAACATTAGCTAACCTTAGCATTAACGTTACCATAGACTATTCATGTTGCTTGTTTTTGCTGGTCCTTAAAAACTTCTGCTCGGTGAAAATAATGCGTCTTAACAGAACTATCTTTATCTCTGACTGACATTTTGACAAGATTTAATTGCCTTTACCTTGTGGAGAGCTCTCCAAATATCGAAGGGCATTAGCATAGGTTTGCTAGCGAGTGGTAACGTTAGCTAGCTTTGACTTTGACATTGACTAATTCTTGTTGCTCCATGTTACTGGCAGATAAAAACCTCAGCTTAGTCAAAATTGTGCGTCTAACGCAACTACGTCTGTCTTTGACTAACATACAACAAAGTTTTATTACCTTTACAGTGTGAAGAGCTGTCCAGATTAGTTTATATATATATATATATATATATAAATATATATATGCGTCTTAACAGAACGTCTTAACAGAACAGATATATATATATATATATATATATATATATATATAAACTAATCTGGAGTCAAAGACAGACGTAGTTGCGTTTGTTCTGAAGGCTGCACGACAGAGCAGGTGACTTGGCCAGATCCAGCCAGTAGGGGCGCTATTGCGCTCAATCGGGCCGAGTGCTGCTGCTTGTGAGGGAGAGAAGTAGAGACTGACGACGGTGAGACGTGTGTATGGCAGGCAGTAGAAGTTGTGTTTGCTACTTTGTATCAGTTGATCTGCCGTTTGTGGTTCAGTGTGCGTCCAGAGAAACGTAAGTTATGTTGTTTATTTGCTGGATGTAATGTCATTGTTGTATATTTTATCTGTTTATATGTCTGCTGGTTGAGATTATATCTGATGCTACAATGCATATTTCTACTAGTGTTAACAATTACCTCTGATGGTGTAAATGGTCATTTATGTTATATTTATTCCACTGACCATTTCCTTTGTTGTCAGTTAATATGGGATATATCATATAATGTATATTCCTTCTTTATATGATGTTCATATAATTTCATGCTAAGGATGATTATATTATTATTTAATTTGTGTGCTATAGTTAAGCATATTGTGACCTGTTATTGATGGCTGTTATTGTTTTGGGTTATTCCAGAACCACACTGGATTAAAGCGCCATAACTGGATTGACTGTCTCCTTCCTAATTTGTATCCAAGTCTTGGGGGAACTTTAGGTGCGTTCTAACAGACGCACACTTCGCGATTACAAATCAGAGAAGCCAGTCTACTATCTTTGAGCCTCCGCAACAAATGGTCCTTCGAGCCGGATAAGGTAATTACGAAGTGAAATGGCTCAGGTTCCCCCAAGTGAAGATGTACGTCCACGCCGGCGAACGTACCAACCAAGATGGATGGACGATTATGAAGGGTACACCCTCCCACAGGCTGTGAGCTACCCACCCCGCACCTCCGCTGTGTTAGAGGAGACTGACTGGAGCAGCAATAGAGAGGGAATTGCCGAGATGACACCCCTCACCCAGCGCTCGCTAGAGCATACTCATTATCCTGCTATGTTCATAGAGACATCTCCCAGTCACATTGGAGCCGCAGCACCTGTGTATGGGAGTACGCCACAACCATATCAGGGCCCACCTGTAATGATGAATGTGTTGCAGCAAATACAAGAGGAGAACAGAAGGTTGCAGCTGATGGTGATGGATATGAGACGGCAGATGGACAGGAGTGGTGCAGCACCTCCCAGGTCACGGCCTGCACAGCTGTACCCTCCACAAGTTAGTCACTCCCCTGCCAGACGAGAGGGCACCAGTTCCCCACAGTCACAATGCCCCATGCTGCATTCAACACCTGAAACATGTCATCTACAGCTAGGAGACCAGGACCCCCAGCCGATGCCAACACCCCTCTTGCAGACCGCACCACCGCCTCCAACAAGGGAGCCGCACCGTCAGCCCGCAGTACCGGACAGAAATATTGCCGACCATGATTGGCCGCTGCCTCCCCCACCAGTAGCCTTCTCCGATGATGGTTATGAGCCAGCAAGAGACCCTTAGGGCAACCTGCTGATGTTGTGGAGAACCTTAGAGAACGTCTGCAGCAGTTGGAAGCACGACTGTCACCAGCCCCATCCATGCTGTCAGAACCACAATATGATAGTGTGCCGCCATCAGTTGCACCCCCACGACCCCCACAACGGCTAACCTCGGCAGTGCCACCGCCGAACAGCAACGAGCGGACATACAGGGGCCCGGCGCCGTCAATCCCTAAGTTCACACGGGGTGACCCCAGAGAGTTTTCCAGACTGAAGCTTGCACTCGATAACATTCTTCCTGCTGATGCGACGGAGATGTTCAAGTACCAAGTGCTCGGTGACCACCTCAAGTTTGAAGAGGCTCTCCTGATAGCTGATTCCTATAGCAACTCCTTATTCCCCTACTCCGACACTATGGCTTCCTTGACCAAACACTATGGTCAGCCCCACCAGCTTTCTCTACAGCGGATTGCAGAGCTCATGGAAGAGCCCGCTATCCGAGCTGGTGACACCGTAGCATTCAGGAGGTTTGCTTTGAGAGTCCGAGCTCTAGTCGGAATGTTGGAGCAGCTTGGTGAAGATGGACGCATAGAGTTGAAGTGTGGGTCTCATGTGGCCAGATTAATGAGGAAGCTCCCCCAGGATCTCCGCGCCACCTTCCGGCGCCATCTTCACTCCTGGAAAGCGGGAATCCCGTCTTTAATGGACTTCGCGGAGTGGCTGGAATACGAGCTGGAAATCCAGGAGGATGGAGACCGGTTCGACAAGATGGAGGATAACCAGAAAGGGAGAAGCGGGGTGAGGAAGGAGTGCGACAAGGATAAGAGAGCCACTAGGAAGACCATGAACGTGCTGCATGGTACCGCCCATGACACAACTCCCCAAGCGGGTCAAGTTGAAGTCTCAGATCATCAAGGGGCTCCGGAAAAGCCCAAAGCCTACTGCCCCTACTGCAGCAATGCGCAGCACTTTCTGCACCAGTGCTTGAACTTCAAACAATTAACTAAGGAGCAGAAGACGACCTGGGTGAAGTCCAACAATCGTTGCTGGCGTTGTGGCCGACACCATCAGGCCGCCCATTGCAGGTTGAGAGTCCTATGCAAGACGTGCAAGGGGAAGCACCTTGAGGCCTTGCATGAGGTTAATCTCCGGCCTGGCAGGAACGAGCTCACTACAGGGAACGGCACTGGTGCAGAGTTGAAGTCAACCACAGATATTTTGTACCTGGATCGTCGTGCCGGCTGCAATCAGGTCCTTTTAAAGGTCAGTAAGGTGCTACTGCGCAATGGCGACCACACTTTGGAGACATACGCCATATTAGATGATGGCTCTGAGAGGACGATCCTCCTCCAGGAGGCCGTTCAGAGGTTGCAGCTTCAGGGTACTCCAGAGAGCCTCACCCTGAGAACAGTTCGGCAGGATATGAAAACACTACATGGCTCTTCAGTGACGTTCAAAATCTCCCCAATTGGTCAACCAACAAAGACATTTACGATTGAGAGTGCCTTCACTGCAGGCGGACTAGGCCTTGCTGAACACTCTTACCCAGTGAAGGGACTTCAGCGCAGATATAAGCACCTCAAGACGCTCCCCCTGCAGCCGTTCACAGCGGTTCATCCACTCCTCTTGATAGGATCTGACTGTCCGCACTTGGTGACCCCTGTCGAACCTGTCCGACTTGGCCCGCCGGGGGGCCCAGCCGCGGTGAAGACCAGGCTTGGTTGGTCACTGCAAGGGCCAGTCAAATCCCTGCAACAGTGCCACCGCCCACCACAGTGTCTGTTCGTGTCCACCACCTCCCCTGCGGCTGAACTCTTTAATCAAGTAGAGAAGCTCTGGCAACTGGACACCCTGCCATACAGAAATGAGAAGCTGGTGACTAGGTCACGAAGAGACCAAGAGGCCATGAATCTTCTAGAGGCAAAGACTAGAAGAGTGGAGGTGGAGGGAGTCCTCAGATATGCCACCCCACTATTGCGGGTGAGTAACATGCCTATACTCACGGCACAGCCTGAAGCGGTACTCTCCAGCTTACGTAGCACAGAGAAGCGTCTTGGCAGAGACCCGGTGAAGGCAGAGGCATATCAGGCAGAGATCATGAAGCTGAAGGAAGCAGGCTACGCCTCCGAAGTTAGCCCGGAGCTGGTGAAGACTTCTGAGGAGTCGTGGTTTATTCCCCATCACCTGGTGACCCACAACGGGAAAAATCGGATCGTGTTCAACTGTTCCTATACTTATAGGGATAAGAACCTCAACGAGCTACTGCTGTCTGGCCCAAATCTGGGTGCATCCCTCCTGGGTGTCCTGCTGCGGTTCAGGGAACATTCCATTGCGGTCAGTAGTGACATAAAGGGAATGTTCCACCAGGTGAGGTTGCTGCCTGAAGACCGCCCTCTGCTGCGCTTCCTCTGGCGTGATCTACAGAGAGACTCTCAACCTAGAGTGTACGAGTGGCAGGTCCTTCCCTTCGGGACTACCTGTTCCCCATGCTGCGCCATATACGCACTACAGAGGCATGTACATGATCACACCCACCCAGGGGATGCAGTGCGTGAGTCTATCGAGAACCACTTCTATGTGGACAACTGGCTACAGAGCTTCCCTACTCCAGATATGGCCAGAGATGTCGCAGACCAGCTGAGAGGGCTGTTACTGGAGGGAGGCTTCGAGCTGCGACAGTGGGCCAGCAGTATGCCAGATGTCATCAGCCACCTCCCTAAGGAGATTAGGTCGGAGAGTAGTGAACAGTTGCTTAACCACACCGACACGGATCCGCAAGAACCTGCCCTGGGGCTGCGTTGGTTATGCCACTCAGATACGCTGCGGTATAAGTCACGGCTGCTGGAGTGCTCCCCTGTCACCATGAGGAACATCTACAAAGTATTGGCCAGCCAATACGACCCCATAGGGTTCCTCACGCCCTATACTACGAGGGCTAAGGTGCTTGTTCAACAGTTGTGGGAGAAAAAGCGGGAGTGGGACGATCCTCTGATGCCTGGCGAGTGGCTCACGGCGTGGCAAGACTGGGAGAATGAGTTACAGTATTTGGACCACATCAGACTGCCTCGCTGCTATGTTAGTCCAGCCATGGACCATTCAGCCAATAAGCGGGAGGTCCACATCTTCTGTGATGCGTCTCAACGTGCGTATGGCAGTGTGGGATATCTACGCACAGAAGACGCAGAGGAGCATGTGGAGGTGGCTTTCCTGACAGCTCGGTCTCGAGTGGCCCCCAAGCGCCAGCTCTCCATGCCACGGTTGGAGCTGTGCGCTGCGCTTACGGGTGCACAACTTGCAAACGTGCTAACCCAAGAGCTCACCTTGGAGATATCAAGAGTGGTGATGTGGACGGACTCCACAACTGTTCTTGCTTGGATCCGGTCGGACTCTTGCCGCTTTAAGGTGTTTGCAGGAACCCGTATTGCAGAAATTCAAGAGCTGACTGATAGCCATGCCTGGCGCTACGTGGAGACGACAGAGAACCCAGCAGATGACCTCACCCGGGGAAAGTCACTGCAGGATCTCTCAGGTGAGAATCGTTGGACCCATGGACCCCCATTCCTGCAACGGCCACCTGACCAGTGGCCAGTGCACCCAGTCACAACGAGTGAAGACATCGCTGAAGAGCTGCGAAGGCCCACAACCTGCCTGGTTAGCACGGTAACCAGCACACACCATTCCATTCCTGATGCTCAGCTGTTTAGCACCTTCGGTGAACTGGTGAAAGCCACCGCGGGATACATTCACGGGGCGGCTGCCGATGCTAACGGGACTCCCACAGCAGAGGAGTTCAAGGAAGCGGAACTCAGCATCCTGCGGTCCGCTCAAAGAGACAGCTTCCCTGAAGAAGCCCAGTGCCTGGCAGCTGGGAAACAAGTCCCTTCCTCCAGCTGCTTAGTCACACTGGCTCCAGAATATGATGCATCAGTCCAGCTGATACGGGTAGGAGGTCGACTGCGGCGTTGTCAGGACCTGGAGGACGACGTGATCCACCCTGTAGTCCTTGACCCGAGACATGCTGTGACTAAGCTGCTCATCCGACAGGTCGACCATGATCTGAAACACCCTGGGGCAGAGCGACTCTTTGCGGAGCTGAGGAGGAAGTTCTGGATCCTTCGTGGCCGTGAGGCCATAAGAAGGGAGCAGCGCTCATGCCCCGAGTGTCAGAGATGGAGAGCCCAACCTGTCAACCCCAAGATGGCAGACTTGCCCCCTGCACGGCTCAGGCTACATCAACCAGCCTTCTACTCTACAGGAATTGATTGTTTCGGCCCGATGCAGGTTAAAGTCGGCCGACGGAATGAGAAACGCTGGGGCTTGCTCTTTAAATGCCTTACGACGAGAGCAGTCCATATTGAGGTGCTGTCCACCATCAACACAGACTCCTTCCTGATGGCCTTGAGGAGGTTCATATCCCGTCGGGGGAAACCAGCAGAGCTGCTTTCGGACCAGGGGACCAATTTCAGAGGTGGAGATAGGGAATTGCAAGAAGCTTTCCAAACCCTCCATCCTTCTCTCCAAGCCCAGTTGGCAGAGTACCAGATCAAGTTTTGCTTCAACCCCCTAGCGCCCCCCACTTCGGTGGCTCCTGGGAGCGGGAAATCAGGTCTATCAAGGCTGCTCTGACTGCTACCCTGGGCTCACAAGTTGTCAGTGGAGAAGTGCTGACCACTGTCCTGATCGAGATTGAGGGTATCCTTAATTCCAAGCCCCTTGGCTACGTGTCATCCGATGTAGCAGACTTGGACCCGGTCACCCCCAATCTGTTACTGATGGGGCGGCCAGACCCCTCCCTACCTCGGGCAGTATATCACGACTCGGAGCTGCTCAGCCGGCGTCAATGGAGGGCCTGTCAAGTGCTTTCGGATCGCTTCTGGGTGCGGTTCCTGCGCCACTACCTGCCCACATTGCAAACCCGGTCCAAGTGGCAGTCGGACACATCCCCTCTTCAACTGGATACGATTGTGATGATCGTCGATCCTCAACTGCCCAGAGCATCATGGCCTGTTGGGAAAATCAAGCAGGTGTTCCCTGGGGCCGATGGTCTGATTCGCACTGCGGAGGTCGAAGTCCGGGACCGCACCTATGTCCGACCTGTGAGCCGTCTTATCAGACTCCCTGCTGTACCAGAAAAGAATGAACAGTGATAGACTGAGTACTGCAAATTTGCAGGAGCAAATTTGGGGGCGGCTGTTCTGAAGGCTGCACGACAGAGCAGGTGACTTGGCCAGATCCAGCCACTAGGGGCGCTATTGCGCTCAATCGGGCCGAGTGCTGCTGCTTGTGAGGGAGAGAAGTAGAGACTGACGACGGTGAGACGTGTGTATGGCAGGCAGTAGAAGTTGTGTTTGCTACTTTGTATCAGTTGATCTGCCGTTTGTGGTTCAGTGTGCGTCCAGAGAAACGTAAGTTATGTTGTTTATTTGCTGGTTGTAATGTCATTGTTGTATATTTTATCTGTTTATATGTCTGCTGGTTGAGATTATATCTGGTGCTACAATGCATATTTCTACTAGTGTTAAAAATTACCTCTGATGGTGTAAATGGTCATTTATGTTATATTTATTCCACTGACCATTTCCTTTGTTGTCAGTTAATATGGGATATATCATATAATGTATATTCCTTCTTTATATGATGTTCATATAATTTCATGCTAAGGATGATTATATTATTATTTAATTTGTGTGCTATAGTTAAGCATATTGTGACCTGTTATTGATGGCTGTTATTGTTTTGGGTTATTCCAGAACCACACTGGATTAAAGCGCCATAACTGGATTGACTGTCTCCTTCCTAATTTGTATCCAAGTCTTGGGGGAACTTTAGGTGCGTTCCAACAGACGCACACTTCGCGATTACAAATCAGAGAAGCCAGTCTACTATCTTTGAGCCTCCGCAACAGCGTTAGACGCACAATTTTGACTAAGCTGAGGTTTTTATCTGCCAGTATATATATATATATATATATATATATATATATGAATCAGAATTATTGCCAGGTAGGTTTTTACACATACGAGGAATTGGTCTTGGTGCAATGGTGCTTAAAATATACAATCAAAACAAAAACAAAAAAAATAGAAAAAGATAAATATATAAATCACACAAAAATATGCAAGTCACACAAAAATCACACAAGAATAAAGTACTTCTTAGAAAAAAAATATATAGATAAATAAAAATAAGAAAGATAAGAAAAGATAGGAAAACTATACAGAAGACGGGAGTGCATTAATGTAATGCATATATACAGGGTGGGTATAAGACTCAGTGTCAGTGGGGGGTCCGGGCCTTGTTAATGAGGCCAGCTGCAGACGGGTAGAAACTGTTTTTGTGGCGAGAGGTTTTGGTCCTGATGGACCGCAGCCTCCTGCCAGAGGAGAGTGGTTCAAGTTTGTGTCCGGGATGGGAGGGGTCAGTCACAATCTTGCCTGCACGCCTCAGGGTCCTAGAGACGTACAGGTCCTGGAGGGATGGCAGGTTGCAGCCGGTCATCTTCTCAGCAGATCGAATGATACGCTGCAGTCTGCCCTTGTCCTTGGCAGTGGCAGCAGCGTACCAGATGGTGATGGATGAGGTGAGGATGGACTCGATGATGGCGGTGTAGAAGTGCACCACCATCGTCATTGGCAGGTTGAACTTCCCCAGCTGCCGCAGGAAGTACATCCTCTGCTGAGTTTTCTTGGTGAGGTCCTGGGTAATGATGGTACCCAGGAAGCAGAAGGACTCCACAAAGTCAACTGGGGAGTCACACAGGATGATGGGGGCGGGTGGGGCTGGGTTCTTTCTGAAGTCCACAGCCATCTCCACTGTTTTTAGAGCGTTTAGCTGCAGGTTGTTCTGGCTGCAATAGGTCACTAGATGGTCAATCTCAAAACGAAACACCCTTCGTTTCAAAACAAGAATGAAGACTATTTTGTTCGCCTGTGTGAACACAGAGAAACAGGCAACTTTCATGAGAAAAACCGCAAAGGTAAATGAGAGAGCCCTTAAAGCTAGCAACCACGTTGCCGAACTTGTAGCTAAATCAAAAAAGTATTTTAAAGTCTTAAACTGACTGTTAAAGTCTTCACTGAATGCCCTGACTGGGTTAGGGACCCATATAGCTCAGCATCAGTTGTTGGAAAGGACATGACTTACAGGAGCAGGAGGAACTAACTGAACTGAGACAAAGTCGTGGTTTAAAGTTAAGCTTTGCTGATCTACCTTTGGACAGTTTTTGGTTGGCTACAGCCAAGGAGTTCCCCATTCTGGCAAACAAAGCTATTTTGACATTGCTCCCATTTTCCACGACATATCTGGTGAGGTGAGCTTTTCAAGCTTGACTGCTATAAAAACTAAAAACAGAGAGAGTGAGAGCTGTTGAGGAAGAGCTTCGTGTGTGTCTTTCTTCGATTCCCGCCAGGATATCAACTCTGTTCATCAGGCCCAGGTTTCACACTGAGTGAGTAGAAATATTTTTCTTTGTGTTTATTTGATTCCTACTCAAGACACTTTGACGAGAATTACTTTATATTGTTAATATGGGCTACAGAGTTTCATTTTTTAACATTTTCGGCTGGTGGTGTGCCTCGTGATTTTTTCAATGAAAGTGTACCTTGGCTCAAAAAAGGTTGAAAAACACTGCTGTAACAGACCTGGAATGATGGTATTTACAGGATCCTGGCATAGGCAGAGAGTCTAAAAGGTGAAAGAGGGGGGATTCACATAGGTGTGAAGTTGTGGAGTGGCCCCGGCTCCTGCTGAGCTGGGGGGGGGACTGGTGAGGTAGGGCTGTTGAGAGGTGTCACTTGGGATGGTGTCAGGACTGCTCCTTTATTTATTTATATATATATATATATATATATATATATATATATATATATATATATATGAAGTTAGGAATGCTAGACAAATCACCCCTGAGGGACAGAGAAAAGTTTATTCTATTCTATAGCGTCATTAGGATGGTAGATGTTATGTTGGTAGTAGTGGAGAGGACTCCAACAACCAAGTTGATTTGCTTATGTGTCTGAAATCACTGCAGTTTGTACATCTTTTCTGTAGGAATTAAAGATATTTGCAGTTATTTAGGTTTTACCCTTACAATCATGAGTAATTAGTATTAACATAATTTAAGATTACAATAATATTATGTGTGGTATTATACATATTTTTTGTTCATGATACTGAAGATATGCATGTAAACTTACAGCAATCAGCAGCTGTTCAAAGTCTTTTCCTTAAAACTGCAGGTTATAAAGTATGTCTGGTTTAAGGGTAATTAATAGTATTTGTACAGACCCAAAAGTAATCTATTGTAAATTAGTGTACAAAGACAATTTAAAATTATTATTTTACAAAAAGATCTACATCATTTTATAGATTATTTCTGTAAAGTAGCGTGGGAACATGTAACTTGTTGTCTTCACCACCACTCCAGACAGCCACAGGCACGTAACCAATGACACAGACTGGTTATTGGTTTGATTGAGAGACCCGTAGCGGTAGAAACTGTATTGTGTGTTTAATCATATTATCCTGGAGCAAAGTTTGCATGTTTTTGCACTGATTAACTATTGTAATAAACCGGATTCTTCAAAGCTCATTTTCAGTACTTAGGGGTGGGGCTATCTCTCTTCTATATTATCATTATTATTATAAATTAAAATGTAGATTATATTTGGTTTTACCATGCCCTGGCAGGAAATAAATGCCAATCTCTCATTGATCAATGTTCAGAGTTTAAGCTTTTGTGGTCCATGGCTTCTTTAATGACTTCTGTGTCTACAATATCGAAAAATCTGCATTACAAGTCTTCAAAAATTAGACAGGACTAAATATTTATAGCACATTTTAATCATTATTACAGATGTATTTGGCCAGTATCAAAAGTGCTGTGTTAACATTTTGAAAACAGATAATGTCTTAACATAGAATTCTACAAACCAATAAAAAAAATTTGAATTCTAATACATAACTTTATATATAATACAAAGGATATACAGTATGAACTAACTTTCAGAAACTGTGGGTAACATGATGGTAGTGTCTTGGGTCTCTTGAGTTCTGGATCTGGTAGAGAACATATATTTTTTGAGAGATGTTAGAGATACATTTGTCTGGATGGATAAAAGTTCTATTCATCATCTGTTATCTTCTATATTTTTGTTTTAATACATGCAAAGTGACCATAAGCAACTTACCCATTAAGCACTCCACTCAAACTCCGAAATGCAGGTGATAAGGGTCAGGACTTTCAGGTTCACTGCATTGCTCTTCTTCTTTTCCTGGCGCTCTACTTTGGAGCCCCGGTCAGGATTGATCTTGAAGATGCACCTGTAGGTAAAGGAGTGGTACAAAATACAGACACTGTAAGATATCCACAAAACATCAACTCAGAATAACACATGTGAGACAGGTAAGAGCTTCAAAGAGAAATATGCTAAATCTAGCAAGTTCCAGTTTTATTCCAGGTCAGTTATTATTAAATTTGATGCACAACGTCTATGGTATACAGTACAGGCCGATGATGCATGTACCAGCTGGCTAGCATGTGAGCAGTTAGTTTGCTAGCTGCAGTAAGTCACTACCGTCAGCAAGCCTCTAGAACCACATTCTGTGCGAGGATGTGCAAATGAATTTGTCTCTTTCTGGTGGGAGTGGGTCTTTGGGGGTCTCAATACTCAAATTCTTGTGCACCAAGTCTGTGGCTCTCAGCCCTGAGACCATTTTTATAATATATTGTTTGACATTGTCTTCGTAGTTTTTGGACAACAATAAAGCTCTGAGGAAGAACATATATCAAGCTTTGATACACAATACTTGTTAATATGGGATACATTCTGTGTTAGTTTTGTTTTTTTAATGGGATATGTTGATTATAAGAATAACTTTAAATATCAGCAGACTTTAAAGGCTTTAA
This sequence comes from Dicentrarchus labrax, assembly GCF_905237075.1. Lineage (NCBI taxonomy): Eukaryota > Metazoa > Chordata > Actinopteri > Moronidae > Dicentrarchus > Dicentrarchus labrax. Next base: position 114,257 of record NW_026136909.1, on the reverse strand, counting down.
GGTTTGTAACCTCGTTCCAAAGAGAAAATAAAAAAGGTTTAATACGCCAGCATGCACATTGACGTAATACCTTTTCAGGATGTCGTTGTATTGCATTTCTAAGGTCTCTTTGTGTTGGTGCTCTCTTCTTTATTAGTAAAATGTGACTACCATTTGGACCAGTTTAAGCTTCTCTAAAGATGTGACAGATACTGGTTGTTAATGCAATTTCAATTCTGGTTTTTGATTGCAGTAAGATTGCCTTATCACCCTTTTTAATGACCTAAATCACTAACAAGTTTAATTTAAGGAACAGTCAGTGTTTCTTAGAGTGCTGAAGGTCTCTCAGCTAATCAGATCACAATTATAACCTCAGTCTCTGAAGATGAAGCTAATTTATTATGTGCGACATCTTTCCATTCAAGCTGATCTAGTGAATTTCAAATGAGCCAGGTCGACAATGTTTATTTTACTGTTACTCTGAAAAACAGGCACATAAGCTGGTGAGAGACAATGCAGAGGACTAAACACCCACTGCACACACACACTGCTATGAGAGGGAGGCCAGTCAGTGGTTTATATTCTAATTTCCACAACAAAAAGTGACACAGACATACTGAAATATACAGATATCACATTTTGTTCACACACATAATACACAGACTGAAGAAAGGAAGCAGGAGGCAAGAGACTGAATTGTTACTACAGTGCTGATGAGACAGATGTTGACCATTTGTAAATTCTCAGCCTTCCATTTTTCCCCAGTCACCAAGCACTTCTCTGTATAGCTTGAAGAAGTTTATGATCAGTTGTTTCCCTAATCTAGTCTTTCCTAAACTCAGATTACTTATTTTGTTCCCTCAAATGAATAATTTATGACTACAAATACAAAATTGTGCTCTCAAATTACTATTTTTGTCCGTTTTTCAGACCAGTAAAACTGTATTAAAGCCAAACAGTCCTTAGCAGTTGTCAAGGGCAAAATATCCATGAAAAGTAATAAATAAATTGATCCTTCAAACAAGTATTAGCTGATAGATCTTCTTCCTCTGTGCCATAGAGCTCCACCACACTGTTGCACTGGGCAACATTTTCCTTCATTACCGTGAAAACACACACACACACACACACACTGTATCTTATTTTAACTCAGTCCCACATACACTGTCCTGCTGCCCCAAATACTCACTAGAGTGGACGAGACTGGATTAATCCACCACTAAATATTCCCCAACAAATATACAATTTCCTCCTGTTTGAGTAACTATAGTGACTAGCTTTTTTTTAAAATTAAACTATATATTTGTAACTTGTTTTTTAAGATGTATGTCTTTGGTAAACAATATGCTTGAGGCCGAGAGCCACAGACAGGGTAGAAAAGTCAGAAAGTATTGCGAGATAGACCAACAAATTAGTAGTTTGGGTCTTTTGGACTTATTTGTTGACAAAAATCCTTAAATCTGAAGGAACAAAATAAGTATTTTTAGGGTACAAGTTACTAATTTGAGTGCATGATTTACCTTTACCAACCTGAGGGAATATACTAATACTAATACTAATATTTCCCCCTGATGCTTAAACTGTTTGTTCCTTTTGCTCCACAATAAAGATATTATTCCTCACCTAAATACAAATGAAATACGTCCAAGTGAGAGGCTATCACTAGTTTCGACTAGAGTAATGTTAACTGGGGTTTGAAGCAACCGGCTACATCTCTCATAACATGGCACCTTATCAGGCAGGAAAAACAATGGTTATCTTCAAATTCTTCCTTTAACAAGTCTTCAAACATTCAGTCTGCTTAATCTCCAACAACACAATCCATCATTGGATCAGTGGTTTTAAAAACAATCCGCTTTACTTTCCACATTCAGAAAACCTGTTCTTTGTTCTTTTATTTATGTCCAAAACCAGTTTTTATCCATCAGAGGATGCGGTGTGAAGTTCCAGAGTTGAGTCCTCGTATTGCTTTGTCTTTCAATATGGCAGATGGCTCTCAGGTGGAAGGAGTTTGTAGAAAAATGCAGGGACTCCAGTACAGAGCCCTGAGGGACCCATCACCAAGAGGAGAGGCTGAACATACTGGGTCAGTGTAGTGCAGAAAAGGAAATTCAAGCCTCTGTCATCCAGTTTTACACCTCTGTTCACAGTAAATGATCCACCTACTGCACAACTACACCTCCCTGTGCAGCTAGTTCGAGATGTTACTATGTGCTTGGGTTTAAGATAGAGCTGTAGGCAATATGGTTAACGGTTATTTCAATTTTCAATCTTGTTTTTGCCAAAACAATGATTGTTTAAAAATGTCACCACTGACTTTATTATACAGCTTGTAAGTACTACTGTCCATTACATTGAGCAGAGAAATTTGTTTTTTTTTAACAATTGTTATATTGCGTAATTTTATTGGTGAGTAATATAACAGCAGCCTGTTGGGAAAGCGGTGCAAATCCCGGAAAACCTTTTCAGACTAAAGCAATTAAAGAACAACTTAACAGAAGCTGAAAATCTTGATTTTGCTGACCTCCAGGGATTAAACCTCTCACCTCGATACAGTGATGTGAAAGTGTACTCCAGAGTGTGTTAGTACACTATGACATCACTGTTGGGTGGAGAACAAACTCAAAAATTTAAAGCAACACTAAGAAACTTTTGCTCAACAGTTTGCTGAAGTAGCCATTAGTCATATCAGACCATATAAGACTGCAGCAGCAAAACATCTGAGTATAATTTGAGTTCAACAAGAATCTTTTTTTCTTTATTATGAAATTAACATTTGATATATAAAACATTAGCTACCTTAAGTAAAACTGTGGTAGCCAAATACCATTCAGCAAGTGTATTCTATTATATTTAACTTTCCATTATTTCTTCTCTCTAAAGTTAAATCACTTTAAACCACAGTGAACAACTTCAGCTTACTATTAAGCCACTCTTTAAATACTGGGATACCACATTCAGCGATTTATGTTTATCTGCAATGTGACATTATTGTATTTTGTGTTTAAATATCAGTAACTTTACTGGATGTGCACCAAAAAGATGTCAATTTAAAACACAGTCATCATGGTGGCAAAAGCTTAAATTAACCAGAATTATAGTTTACGTAGCTTATGTGGAAAATAAACAGCCTTTTAACACAGAGTCTCCATAGTGCTCCATAGTGCCATAGCTTCAGAAAATACAACATTGTACATGATACAGGAGTGTATAGCAGAATCTTTATTTATTGAAGATCTCTACATGTGTGACTTTAATTTATTTAACTGTTGAAGCAAAAATCACCTCTCAGGGCTCCAGAGAATGGATGAGGCTGATAAACCAGTTTGAGATCAATATTGTCTTTGCAGGGCTGCAGACTAACTTTTTGCATTGGTTACACTGGTGCGCCTACCTTTTTTTTTTTTTTAGGTGCACCCAAATTTTTCATTGCGTCGCCTTTAACGCCATAAGGTCACCTTTTTATTGCTCTCCATAACTTTCATATAATGTGAATGATTTTGAAACAAGAATAAGGTGTAGAGAAATGCTTGTCTTTATTTGAAGCACAATTGTATATAAAAAGAAAAATAAAGTTTTTAAAGTGCTTCACTGAGCTGAAATTGAAACTAAATTTCAAACTAAAACATTAAGCAAAATAAAACATTTGCAAATAAAAGTTTGATACGAAATGTTGTTGACCCGCTCACGAATGCACTATTTCCAGCCATATTCTGACCGTATTCCTGACAGTACACGCAGTGCATTGCTTTGTTGTACCTCAGCCAGGGAAATTGTTTCAGCCAGTCCTGTCTGAAGGAATATATTTTGGCATTTTTAATTTGGGTCTCGGAGCCGGGCTCTATCCCAGACTCGGTTGTCTCCTCCTCTGGTTCCGAGTCTGATGCTGTTGCCGAAGGACCGGGGCTTGGCAATTTTTAAACACACACAATGAACAGGACCACAGCCAATCAGAGGCAAAGACCCGCCTGAGCTCTGTCTCTTATTGGTTTAGAACACGATATGATCCTACCATGAGTGTGTGAGTTCGGTCACAAGAGAACACAGAGAGATGATGCGCTTGCGAAATAAATTTATGTTTTCACCCAGGCAGACCGGTGCGACCTAGAAAAATTTTGGTCTCACTCTGAAGCCCTGCTTTGTATTAGAAAGTGAATATCAGACTGTAAGGGCTGTCAGTCATACATTGATGCAGTTTATTTCCACATTAACTGGATAAATGATAATCTAAACTGATTCCAATGCCACAGATGTATATAATTACTATGCATGAGTATTAATTGTTGTTTTATTTACATTATACTGATGCAGGCAATGCAAAATGAAATTTAAAACGTACGGCACATTTGTAATTATCAGCAGTTTCAATCCACAGATCCACTATCTGTCCCCCATCGGCTCTCTCTCGGTCAACCTCTAGTCTGCAGACGCTCTGACATCACCACATGCTCGCTGTAATTTCATTATCGACACTGCCAGCGCAGCAGGACGCAAACAACCTCGGCCTTGTTGCCGCCATTTGTTCGGCTTGGTATTCCGCGCTGCCTGAATGCACATGCCGACTGAATGCTACAGAGAGCGTGTGTTACCTACAGTAATGTCTCCTGTGGACATGAAGGCCGTACTATAGCCAACATGAGCTGACATACATGTCTTTGTCTTTTCAAAGTGTTCCTGAGCAGCAAAAGTCAACTTATCGCATGTTTGTGTTCTCAGGCGAGAAGAGTTGCGTTGCAGCAGCAAGGTTTGGTGTTATCTGCAACAATGATGTTTAAATGAGAAACTAACTGCCAGCATTGATCATTTACTGTCCCCTGGAATTAATCCCAATCAATCTGGTAACCCCTGACTTTCCTTTTAGTATCCCCAACTATTGGAAATTAGGGCTGCAACAACTAATCGATTATAAAAATAGTTGCCGATTTATTTAGTCATCGATTCGTTGGATCTATATTATGCGCATGCGCTGAATGCGCTGGATGCGCTGCGGTAAAGTCTCAGGTGGTGACAGTAAGCCAGCCAATGCCGTGCCGTGTGCAGTTCACGTGATGCCGTCTACCTTGCCTGGAGTAAACATTTGAAAGAGTGCGACGACTTCATTTGTTGTGTTGTTTTGGGTCGCAATAGGCATTCACGAGTTCAGCACACCAGCTCTTTTGTTTGAGTATCCCTTTGTTGCAACTCGGGGCTGAAAATGTGTCGGCAGATTTGACTCTGTTTTGATGGAGAAAACGCACGGTTACCAATGTCGAAATAAACGTAACAGACGAAAATATATCAGGTTCGTTTCATAATGGATCAATGTAGCCGGGCCACCAATAAAGCTATTAAAATCTATTTAGGTTGGAGAGACAGGCAGTCTAAAGTGAATCCTTTATTACTTCACAACAGAAACTTGAACAATATCTGATCCAGTTCTGATCTGATTAGTTACATTTACGTTTTATTTTTGGTGAATGAATTTAACAAACAAACATAAAATAAATAGTAATAATAATAAAATGTATAAAGTGCACTTCAGTTTGTAGCTGAACGGTTTTTAACAGTTATAAAGAAAAAACACAATATATATTATATATATTTTGGCCTATATTGTCAAAACCTTTTGACAAATTTCACATAGCAGGCCTTTCCATTTGTTCTCAAAACAAAAACCTGTTCAAGTCTTCAGTTTAAATAAGGGAGGTGATTTAGCTGAAGAACAGCTTAAATAAAAACCATTCAGCTACAAACTGAAGTGCACTTAATACATTTTATTGTTATTAATATTTATTGTATGTTTGTTAAATTCATTTGGCTCCTTTTTAAAGACTTTAAAAGGTTTTTGTGTTGAGAAAAAATGTAAACGTAATGTAGTTATGTGCACTTTATAAAAAACTATTTATGTAACATTTGCTTTGTTTTATTTGGCAAGTTGTTTGAAAGAACATGGTACAAGAAGACCAGTACGCTGTTTTTTGAATAAAATACTGGAAAGGATACAAATGCGTTTTTTTGTCTTTTTTATCCGATTATTAATCGAAGTAATAATCGACAGATTAATCGATTATCAAATTAGTTGTTAGTTGCAGCCCTATTGGAAATAGGCACCAAGGGACGGGAACGATGGCTGTATAACCCACTCCGGATGAAGAGGATCAACTCTAACACTAACATGCTAAAGATAAGCATTACATCATGCTCACTGTGTGCATGTTAAAGTCCAGATGAAGTGAATAATGAAAAACGATTACATCCCCAGCCATACTGTGCATTCATCCATCTTCAGCTTTTACCAATAAGATTCATTAGCAAGCTAGCTGGCTAACAGCATGGCTAGCTACCGGAGTGTTTCCGGGGGGGCTGGTGGGACAGTTTAACTGGTGGATTGAATTAACTGGTGATATTCCAGAGCATTGCTGCAGATTTGTACACTAGAAATACTGACTGAATTTACTTCTTTTGATCATTTTAACCAATCACAATGATATTATATACACAACAGCACACTCTTTCATCCAAATTAGACAACTGTCAAATCTCATTTTGCAATAGGAACAGAAATTGGATAATGTTAAAACTTTATTCAGTAGAGGGGCTACACTATACAAATCCGATTCACATTCACAACTTTGTGGGATTTTGAAAAAATGGGACTAAGATTATAATATGTGATATAATTGTGGTATTATATATTGAAACAGTCAGTATATGTTTAATACCTTCTTGAAGTAGAGTTGTGGCAAAGCATTATATGATCAGATTAACTTGTGATCCAACATCTGTCTACCATTGATCACGTTTCAAATTAAAGTTGACAGACTTATCTTTTATTTATATTCTATACATGTCAGCAAAGTCTTTCAACCAAATTAGATATTGTTACCTATTTTGCAATAGGGGCAGAAGTTGGATGCCCAGCTGTACAAACTAAAATCAGAACAGAATGGTATAGGTTTGGTTAACTACACACAGGTGCATGCATGGGGGTTGGGGTGGTAGTCTGTATGAGTTTCATTCACATGTCAATTCTTTTTAGGTTTTTGAGTAAATTTGGACAGGGATCATCAAGTGATAATCTTGTCACAGTCACATTTGTAAATGCTGCACAATGGTAAAACCTGAAAGCATGTCAAAAGTGATAAAATTGTGTCATTATATATGGTAACCATAAACCTTTACAACATATTTTAGAAATAATGTCTGTAATTTGGAATTGGAATTTCCCCATTGTGGGACAAATAAAGGAATATCTTATATCTTATCTTATCTTAATTTCTAACTTGTATTTAGACCCACCAAAATCAAATCATTAACATAGGCTACATGCCAATAAATCCTTTACAAAATGTTTTTGTTGTCTTTATACATTGATATTATACTGACGTCAAAATCTTTTCAGAACAGTTTATACTTTCATAAAGCCTGTAAATATGTAAACCCATCTTGAAGTTAGCTGTGGCAAAGCATGATATGACCAGATTAACTTGTGATACAACAGCTGTCTTCATTGATCTTATTTCCTTTTAAAGTCTACAGACTTTTATTTCACTAATCACAATGATATTCTGTACATGCCAGCAAACTCTTGAATCCAGATTAGAGAAGTTGGATGCACAGCTGAACAAACTCAAATCAGAAGGGAGTGGTATAGGTTTGCTTAAACTACGCACAGGTGCATGTATGGATGAATGGGGGTTGGGGTGGTCTATATAAGCCTCATTCACACATCACAATTTTGTGGGTTTTTGAGAAGGTTGGATGTCATAGCAGTTACACAGAATTTGGATTGAAAGTAGGTAGCATGGATGAGAGGATTGTGAAAGAGGTGCTGGATTTGAAGCTCCATAGGAAATATCCTGAAGGGTTAACCAGCCAGGAGTAATATGTGATTAAGAGAAGAGCTGAAACCTTCAGGATAAAAGGTAAGGATGCATGCCATATTGACTTGAATAAATATGAATAAATATCGCTAATCCGTTATGTTAAACTGTCCAATAAATCTAATATTACATTGCAACATTAGATGGAGACCTGTACTACATCTGCAGGCGGAAGAAAAACAGGTCAGAACACCTGGCCAAAGTGGTTACATCCGCAGAGGAGGCCAACTCTATTTTTCACTGTAGCCACTTTGTTGGGCACTGTGGTGTGGAAAAAACCCACAGTGCCATAATTGGCAGGTATTACTGGCCTGGTATGGAAGAGGACATTCGTAAGTGGGAAGGTTATTTTCAAAACTGAGTTTCAATATATATTCAGTGACTGTACAGAAGTTAACTTATAAATCAACCTGTTATACATCCCAGCCATGGAGCACTGGAGTGTAATGTGTATGCAAATGTAGAAGCGTGTCTTTGATTATTTGACATTTTTATTTTTTATTTATATTTGTCTGTTTTAGCTTGCTCAGTGTCCACCATGCCAAACAAAGAAGGCAACTCTAAAAGAAAAGACACAGTACAGTCCAATAGAGGTAAAGGACACAATGACCTACTGGCAGCTTGCAATCACATCAGTGATCTCATTCTCATGTCTCTTTACTTTTTCCCTCAGGTAACGGAACCCTTAGAATTGGTTGGTATGGACCTGGTGGGTAAACTCACATTAACAGATGGTGGCAATCATGTGTGTCATGGTTGATTATTTCACCAAATGGGCAGAGGCCTACCCACTCAAGAGCAAAACAGCAGTTGAGGTGACAAATTATATTCTTGATTTCTTTTACAAATTTGGTGCACCCAAAAGACTGCTAACAGACCAGGGCTCAGAGTTCTGCAACAAGGTACAGTAATGATATCTTATGTGTCCCCAAAATGTAACTACTGCTGTACTGACTTCATGTCATGTTTGTCCAAATAAACATTTTAAGGTCAACTCTGGGTTGTGTGAACGGCTGGGCATTGAATGAAGTCTCCGCTCCCCTTACCACCCACAAACCAATGGCCTTGTGGAAAAACTCAATGGCACAATACAGAGGTATATTTTGTTTTCAGAATTGAATGGTTTCTAGCTTTCAGAATGTGTTCTGCTGTTTCTAGCAGAGCAGCTTTTATTGTACATATGAACCATTATACCCCTCATGCTTGTATCTGAATTCTACATTTTGAGGTCCCTGAACAAAGTGGTCGCTGACCACCCCAAAAAATGGGATCAGTTCCTGCAGTCAACAATGTTTGCGCTCCGCACTAAGAAGCAGCTGACTACAAAATTTAGTCCGTATTACCTCATGTTTGGGAGGAAGGCGAGGTATCCCTCAGAGGTGCCTAAAGATTATGAGGTAATTCATTGTTTCATGTTCTCATAGTCTGTTAGCAGTCTTTTGTGCACCATATTTCCAGCTATGTCCTGTACTTTCAAACTTTCTATTTTGTGGCAGATAACCGAGGAGAAAATAAGCAGTATTGTGAGCAGAGAGGATCTGTCAGAAGGCCTAAAGAAGCAGGACTCTGTATTTGACATTATTTAACACACTACATACAGCCCGAGGCAAGGATCCCTGCAAAAAAATCCACTCCTTCTCTGGCTGGTACACCAATAATATCCCCCCACACAGCCCCTCGACCGACGGAAGGAAAAAGTTGTGAGTATGGGGAAAAGAACAGGGGCATTTATTATCGACGCCTACACAATGACCAAAGTCTAGCAGGGCTCTCAGAAATGTTTCAGAAGGGTGAGTAGAATGTTTTCTTTCCAATAGTGATACTCCAAATTGAGATGCATGTATAAAGTGTGTGTGTGTGTGTGTGTGTGTGTATATATATATATACATAATTTTTATATTTTTAGCTTGACCTTTTAAAACATGACGTGGCAGCTGGGGCAGTTTGCCACCATGGTCACTGGACCCTCATTGTAAGTAATCTTAAACATTAACTGATTTAGATAAAAACCATGACTCCATCTGGTGTTTGAGGGGTTGGCTCTAATTTGTCATTTCATTTCCATAGATCTTGTATCTAAAGGAGAAACGGTCCTTGTTCTTGGACCCTTTTGGGGCCACTGGACAACAAATCAAGCACTGCAGAGATGTTACAAGGTCAGTGTGATACCATTTTTGTGATATTTATGGTAACATAAACATTTCCTTATGCAGCCATTTTTACTTCTGACTAAACTGAACAGGATGAGTTGAAGTTAAAATGGGCAACTGTATCAATTTGTCTTCTGTGTAGAGCACTGGTCTGCAGATGTTGTCCTGCCATTGGGAAGTGGGAATGCTTAACAATGGTACATCCCAAACAGCAGGACACAACATCCTGTGGCATATTTGTGTGCAAGGTAACAATGACATCTTTGTGGCTATCCATCTTATTTAAAGTTCTCATAATTATACATAGGCATTTTTTAGCTTGCAGAGCAAATATTGCAGCAGGAGCCTGTCCACTACCCTGTGGACCAGGAAGGTGTGGCTGCGTTAGAGGTGGGCGATATATATCGTTTAATATATATCGGCATTGTTGTTTTGACGATGTGCAAATTTCCATTATCGAGTATTTAAATTACTTCGACAAAAACAATGAAACGCCCGTGGAAACTCCTCACATCCATTAATACACGGTGCAGCAACGCTCTCTACAGCATGGCAGGATTCAGTCACGTGATCACACGTGATATTGAGCAAGATGTTATTAAACATTTGTGTGAAATTTTGTCATGATTACTGCAGCATTATTGAAGTATAATGAAAATGCTTCACCCATAGCCAGGAATTATTGAGCAAAGTGTTTTTACAGTAGCTCAAATATATGAAAATATGCCACTTGGAGGTACAAATATGGACTTTTATTGTTGAATTTCTCCAAACTTGTACAGTAAAGATGCTTGATATTAAGTATGTTTGTAGTCTCATATGTGTAAAAGTCAAATATACCATCAGTAGCCAGGAAACTCTGAGCAATATGTTTTTACAGTAGCTCAAATACGGTCAAATATGCAATCTCTGGACTTTTATTTTGGCATTTCTCCACACTGGTGCAGTAAAGACACTTGATATAAAGTGTTTTTTTATTCATCAGTGGCGCATAAAACACTTTAATGTAACATATTTTAATTATAGCTTACTGTTCTAAATACCTTTATTTTGAAAACCGGAAGTAAATACGCTGTTTCTCCGCATTTACCATAATGCTGAGAATACTTGTACAATCTAAATTTAAGTGCGGCTCATTTGACCACGGAGATCGGACCCACGGCTAGATTGACCGCAGTCTACTAGTCTACTGTTTCTTCTACACAGCACCGTCCTGTAAATGACAACATCCGGTCTCAGAATATGAAAAAAACAGGGTTTTTTTTCTGTTTCTGTTTTCTAGTGATTTTATTTTTTGTTATATGAAATAGACAAAAAATTTCGCTCATCTCCTTTTGACCATGATAAAGAAAAACGCCCTGTATTTCAATTTTAATTTTTGTATTTTAAAACGAAAATCAAATAACCACTCGTTTTCTGTTTTTTAATACCCGTTTCTGAAAGGAAAATCCAATGACCAAAACATACACGGACCTTGTTCCTTCACTGCAGCCAACACCGTAATAACGAGAGGAGCGTTTCACACGAAGTAAGTTTCAAACATATATACGTTTATCACATATAGACTGTTTGTCTTATACACCTCTATTATCTGAAACATAAAAACACATCATACACAGATGCATGGTGCTGATATAACCGCAAAGCCTAAATACAATATTCCTTACAATAAAGAATACATAACTACAGCCTATATAATCTTCTGTATAACGATATATGACTGGTGGATTTTGAACACAACGCTGCATTCTTACAGTATTTCTCCAAACCGACCTCCTTTAGGTCGGACCAGTGCTACTTATTTATGCTTATTTATCTATTAATTTATTATTCTTATCACCTACTTTATTATATGGCATCAGCGTGACTGGAAAGGCTACAAATTCCTTCGATTAAAAGACGAGTTTAATGTATGAAACCGAGAACAATGAGCGCAAAATGTGTCGCCATTAGAATTAAAAAAAAGACGTGAGTACATTTAAAAAATGCATTTTTGAACTTTTTTTTTCAAAGTAAAACGCTTGGCACATTCATGACGTCATTCCCACCGTCATTTCCATGACGTAGCAGCCACTTCAAAGGACTCCTTTGATGTGTGCCCTGCAAAAATCAACCCCAGAGCTCATCACCTCTGTGCACCTTTGTGTTACACAACAGTTACACAATCATACGGACGATAACTGGAAATCAGCAGAAATATCATTTCTTTACAACAACTATACGCCAACATGCCATTTTTAGTTCTTGGTCTAGTTGTGGTTCCTTGGGCCATCAGAACTGCTGGTCGCATCATTAGAGCTGCATTGGAGCGCATTCCCCCACGTCCACCCATTGTTAACCCAGACCTAGCACCACTGGCAGAGACAAATTTAAATGAAGCAGAGGAAGAGCAGAATAGCACCTCTTCAGGCATTCGCTTTTTTATTCACAGGAGTCATTCTGGCGGTAATTCCATGACCAGAGCACAAGTTTTAGCAGGAATCGCCACGCTCAGAGAAATGGGGTTCGCTAACATTGTGTTGTCCATGGCTCAAGAAATATCGGCTACTTTCTTCACCGATGAGGAGACAAATTTTAAAACCCTTTTTACTTATATCCGAGAAACAATTACTGCTGTTCTTCCCGGAATCAGAGTAAGAACCACAGTGAATATTTACCCACTAAGAGTTGACATTAGGATATTCCATGTTGAGCCTTCTCCTCTCCCAAACTCAGTAGTTGACCTCGAGACATCACAGCCTGCTGGCACAGAGGTAGATGGAATATTGGCAACTGCTCATGAGTCACCTGTAGAGGTAGACCTTGCACCACTGGCAGAGACAAATTTAAATGAAGCAGAGGAAGAGCAGAATAACACCTCTTCAGGCATTCGCTTTTTTATTCACAGGAGTCATTCTGGCGGTAATTCCATGACCAGAGCACAAATTTTAGCAGGAATCGCCACGCTCAGAGAAATGGGGTTCGCTAACATTGTGTTGTCCATGGCTCAAGAAATATCGGCTACTTTCTTCACTGATGAGGAGACAAATTTTGAAACCCTTTTTACTTATATCCGAGAAACAATTACTGCTGTTCTTCCCGGAATCAATGTAAGAACCACAGTGAATATTACCCCACTAAGAGTTGACATTAGGATATTCCATGTTGAGCCTTCTCCTCTCCCAAACTCAGTAGTTGACCTCGAGACATCACAGCCTGCTGGCACAGAGGTAGATGGAATATTGGCAACTGCTCATGAGTCACCTGTAGAGGGAGACCTAGCACCACTGGCAGAGACAGATGGAATTTTGGCAACTGCTAATTTCATGGCCAGAGCACAAATTTTAGCAAGAATCGTCGCGCTCAGAGCAATGGGGTTCGCGAACATTGTGTATTCCCTAGCTCGAGATTTAATTACTACTTCTTTCACCCTGGTTCGGACAAATTTTAGAATTCTTTTCACTTATATCCGAGAAACAATTGCTGCTTTTCGTCCCGGAATCAATGTAAACACCAGATTCATTTCTTCCCCACGAGGAATTGAAATTAGGATTTCCCATGTTGAGCCTTCTTCTGGCACAGAGTCAGATAGAATTTTGGCAGCTGCTAATTCCAGGACCAGAGCACAATTTTTAGCAAGAATCGCCACACTCAGAGAAATGGGGTTCGCTAACATTGTGTTGTCCATGGCTCAAGAAACAATTGTTACTTTTTTTACCCAGGATGGGATACATTTTGAAACTATTTTCACTCATATCCGAGAAATAATTTCTGCTTTTCTTTCCGGAATCAATATAAGGATCAGATTGATTTCTTCCCCACTAGGACTTAGAATTAGGGTATTCCATGTTGAGCCTTCTCCTGTCTCAAACTCAGTAGTTGTTCCAGAGACATCACAGCCTGCTGGCACAGAGGTAGATGGAATTTTGGCAGCTGCTTATGAGTCACCTGTAGAGGGAGACCTAGCACCACTGGCAGAGACAAACTTAAATGTAGCACAGGAAGAGCAGAATAGCACCTCTCCAGGCATTCGCTTTTTAATTCACAGGAGTCATTCTGGCGGTGAGAGAGTTCAGCCTTTTCCTCTCTCAAACCCAGTAGTTGACCGAGAGACATCACAGCCTGCTAGCACAGAGTCAGATGGAATTTTGGCAGCTGCTAATTTCATGACCAGAGCACAATTTTTGGCAGGAATCGCCACGCTCAGAGAAATGGGGTTCTTTAACACTTTGTCATCCATGGCTCGAGAAATAATGGATACTTTATGTACCCAGGATGGGGCAAATTTAGAAACCCTTTTCACTTATATCCGAGAAACAATTGCTGCTGTTCTTCCCGGAATCAATGTAAGAACCACAGTGAATATTTCCCCACTAAGAACTGAAATTGGGATATTCTATGTTGAACCCCAGGACATGGACAATGTGCCTGTCTAAATTTGACGTCACGCCACGGACACACCCTGTAATGTACATACACAAATAGCACAACGTTTAATCAGCAACATTTTCTATCTGCACAGACCAATTTTGAAGTAGATCCGATAAATTCCCTAGGAGGAGGAGTTCAAATACAACCAAATATTGTGTGACTTACCCCCAAAAAACTAGACCCTAGGATTACTGAAAACTCTATATATACACTACTGAAACGCTCTCACACATACAACTGAAACGCTCTTATATACATTAATGAAACGCTCTCACACATACAACTGAAACGCTCTCACACATACAACTGAAACGCTCTCACACATGCAACTGAAAAGCTCTTATATATACTACTGAAACCCTCTCACACGTACAGCTGAAACACTCTTATATACATTACTGAAACTCTCTTATATACACTACTGAAACGCTCTCACACATACAACTGAAACGCTCTTATATACACGCAACGCTCTCACGCATACAACTGAAACGCTCTTATATACACGAAACGCTCTCACTCATACAACTGAAACGCTCTTATATACACTACTGAAATGCTCTCACACATACAACTGAAACGCTCTTATATACACTACTGAAATGCTCTCACACATACAACTGAAACGCTCTTATATACACTACTGAAATGCTCTCACACATACAACTGAAACGCTCTTATATACATTAATGAAACGCTCTCACTCATACAACTGAAACGCTCTTATATACATTAATGAAACTCTTTTATAAACACTACTGAAACGCTCTCACACATACAACTGAAACGCTCTTATATACATTACTGAAACTCTGTTATATACACTAATGAAACGATCTCACACATACAACTGAAACGCTCTTATATACATTACTGAAACTCTGTTATATACACTACTGAAACGCTCTCACACATACAACTGAAACGCTCTCACACAACATACAGACACACTAGTGATGGGAATTCCGGCTTTTTTTTATAGAGAACCGGTTCCTTTGGCCCAATCAGGAGCCGGCTCCCGTCGTTCACTTCAAAGAGCCAGATTGTTCGCGACTGACGCTCTCGCTCTCACACATACAACTAAAACGCTCTCACACATACAACTGAAACGCTCTCACACATACAACTGAAACCACTCACACATACAACTGAAGCGCTCTTATATACATTAATGAAACACTCTCACACATACAACTGAAACACTCTCACACAACATACAGACACACTAGTGATGGGAATTCCAGCTCTTTTATAGAGAACCGTTTCCTTTGGCTCCACTCACTAAAAAAGTGAACGACAGGAGTCGGATCCAGATTTTTTTCCCTGTTTCTTTTTTCCCCCAAGTTCTCTCGCTCTCTCCCGTCTCCCTCCCACCTGTTTGTGTGCTCACTGTGCCATATGTGTCTGTAACCCCTCCCTCCCCTCTCCTGCTCAGTGTAGATACACAGACGCCGCCACACATCTTGACCAATCACACGGCTTTAACAGAAAAAAAGCCGCCTGATGCGGCTCCCAATCAGGAGCCGGCTCCCGTCGTTTACTTCAAAGAGCCGGATCGTTCACGACTGACCCATCACTACACGGCACAGTGAGCACAGGAACAGGTGGGAGGGAGACGTGAGAGAGCGAGAGGACTTGGTGCTACATAGACAGAAACACTGGAAAGGAGAGGAAAATTAGTGACAGGAAACGTAAAGTTTGGACATATCTTAATAATCCTCCAGTGTCCACGTGGGTTTTCCCCGGGTGCTCCGGTTTCCTCCCATAAACAAAAGAATACAAATATAATCTATGTAAATAATGTAAATATAATCTATTAATAAATAAAAATGTATATATATATATATAAATCTATTTTATACACAAATCTATAAATAAAAATTCTAATCATTAATAAATTGTGATTTGCATCATTTATTAATGCCATACTTGCATTTTGAATAAACATTAATTATTAAGAAAAACATGAAACAACAGCACAGCGTTACTTTCACTAAGTGTCTGTTCTCAATAAAGGAAATGTTGCCTTGGTAAAAGATAGGAGAAAAGCATCTCCCTACATCCTCTTTCATTCATTCTCATCCTCTCTACTTTTTTGCTTTCATGATGTTGGTAACTAAACTTTCCTGCAGGTGTTTCACATTTAAAGCCTTCACTTGAAAGGATTATAGTTACAGTTGCAAAAGGGCCTTCTGCAACATTAATATCTGATTAATCGCCACCGTATCTCCATCCTTTCAACAAGATTGGACGGCTGAGGATGCTAGTACATTCCTGCCTCCCTCTTTACTCCACAGTATTGGTGGCTCTATCCCCATCGTGTTTTCCTATTACTCTGAGTTTCTGGCCCAGGAGAAACAAGGAGAGCATCTGAGCTGGCACTGCATGTTCTGGACGATCGGTGGGATCTACGCCTCCGCCATGGCCTGGGCCATCATCCCACACTATGGTGAGAAAAACAAACAGATCACTCAGTCAGGAAATCATTGTTTCAGACAATATGTAGTTAATGTGTTAGTCAACAGCCTGTAACCTTAACTATTTCATTTTACGCCACAAAATGGGATCATCCTCCTGCAGCAGACACCTCTCTGTATCAACCTTGTCATCCCCACCCCCCAATCTGACACCAACTACAGACCCTGCCACATCTCCCACCACCTCCCAGACTGGCCTTCATATCACAGTCAGCCAAGTGAGGAAAGGCTCAAACAGAGGAAAGCTGCTGGACCGGACCACATCAGCCCTCGAGTACTGAAGGCACGTTCCAGCCAGCTCTGTGGAGTTTGCCTGTGGAAACTCCTGTGGAGTCTGCACCTTCAGAGAGTGCCAGTGCTCTGGAAAACATCCTGCCTGGTCCCAGTGCCCAAAAAGGACATCCTGTGACACTGAAGGACTACAGGCCGGTAGCTCTGACCTCTCAAATCATGAAAGTCATGGAGAGACTGGTCCTGGCACACCTCAGAGCATTAGTGTGCCCATCGCAAGACCCCCTTCAGTTTGCAGAGGGGAGGCTGAGTACAGGGACCTGGTCGACCGCTTTGTGAGGTGGTGTGGGGAGAACCACCTGCAGCTGAATGTGGCAAAGACAAAGGAGATGGTGGTGGATTTTAGGAGGAACAAGCCCCTGCCCTCTCATGTCAGCATCACAGGACCAATGTGGATATGGTGTTGGCATATAAGTACTTAGGTGTCACACTGGACAACAAACTGAACTGGTCCACAAACTCAGAGGCCATCGACAAGAAGGGCCTGAGCCAGCTTTACTTCCTGAGGAGGCTCAGGTTCTTCAGTGTCTGCAACAGGATGTTGCAGATGTTCTATCAGTCTGTGGCGAGCACCATCTTCTTTGCTGCGGTGTCCTGGGGTGAGGGCATCAAGGCAGGAAGCCAACAGACTGAACAAACTCATTAAAAAGGCTGAATCTGTTGTTGGCTTGAAGCTTGTCACCCTGGAGGAGGTGGTGGAGGAGAGGATGCTGGCAAAACTGCTGGCAATCATGAACAATCCCTCCCACCCCCTCCACACAACACTGGACAAGCTAAAGAGCAGCTTCAGCAACAGACTCATTCAACGATACAGAAAATCGTTCTCCCCTCTGCAATAAGACTTTCTAATAATAGTAATTGACTCTGAATCAGCTGCTATAACACTATAATTTCCCTTCGGGATGAATAAAGTAATCCATCTATCTATCGCATTGGACGGGTGGAATCTAACTAACTATATTTTCTTAAGACTTTTTCTAATTACACTTTTGAGGTACTTTTACATATTATCCTATTTTATACTTCCACTTCACTAAATTTCAGATGGAAATATTTATATCCACTAGACCTTTTTAAGTTACAGATGAACATTTGTTTTACAAAAAATGCGATCAACTTCTAAAATATAATGCATTTTAGAGGTTAATCAACCCATTCTGATTTTGATTGTCCCTAATCATAATAAAAAGTAATAAATATATAATATAAGGAAGAGATACTATTCAATACTTATTCCACCACTGCCTTTTGATGCTTCACTATGGAACAACTACATTAGAGGCTCTCAGGGTTCAGAGATTTTCAGCTGTGTTTGAGTGGGTTGCAAAACAAGAATTACCTTAATTTTCATCTTGTTTACTTTAGTCACCAGCAGCTATCTTAATAAGGTTAGGTATAATCAGAACTTATTTGATCAGTGGTTTCAGCCTTTCTACTAACAGTGTGTGTTAGTGGTATAAAATTGCAAGTTAACTGCAGCTCTTGCTTCACCTAGAGGAGTTACCAGATACCAGACTGAATGTTTTCAGCAGCTATACAAATAGTATAGCACAAAGAAAAGAACAGCTGTGTAATGATCTTCTTTACATACATGATCCTGCTACGGAGCCTTCATCCAGAGAGAGTCTGTGGTCTAAAGCATGTATGTTTACTGTAGATGTTTCAAGGCTAGGCAGTCAATTATTTCCGTTGTAGCTGTCTTGTCTGGGGCTATAAGATCTAAGCATCTTAGTTTTATTGTAGATCCAGTAACTCCCTCCATTTAGCATTTATAAGAAGTACATAAACACAGAATATGATTCATACCACTCAAAATGCAGGTGAAGCTGATATATAGACATTTCAATTGGCTGTTAATGTATTTGTTAACAATTCTAACTTCCTACATAACTCATGAAACATCTGTACATCATGATTGATGACACATTGTAACATAGCTGTGATCATATTTAATGACTACACAAAGCCAAATCTGTACAGTGTTCTGACAAAGTCTGAATATTTTGTCTAGAATTGTGTTTCTCATGGTTTGAGAGTCTTTCAGGTGCCTTTTGGCAAACTCCAGGTCGGCTGCCACGTGCCTTTTACTAAGGAGTGACTTCCGTCTGGCCACTCTACCATACAGGCCTGATTGGTGGAGTGCTGCAGCAATGGTCTGGAAGGTTCTCCTCTCTCCACAGAAGAACCCTGGAGCTCTGTCAGGGTGACCATCGGGTTATGGCCACCTCACTATTGGTCCCCTTCTTCTCTAGGAAGAGTCCGGGTGGTTCCAAACTTCTTCCATTTAAGGATGATGGAGGCCACTGTGCTCATTGGGACCTTTAAAGCATAATGTTTCTGTACCCTTCCCCAGATCTGTGCCTCGATACAATCCTGTTTCGGGGGTCTACAGACTACAGTCGTTCGACTTCATGCTTGTTTTGTGATCTGACTAGACTGTGGGACTTATATAGACAGGTGTGTTCCTTTATGGGGCGGCTGTGGCTCAGAGGCAGAGAGGTCGTTCCTTAATCAAAAGGTTCTGTTCGATGGACTTTGCCATCACTGAGTGAATGTGTGTGAACGGGTGAATGTGGCACATAGTGTAAAAGCGCTTTGAGTGGTCGGAAGACTAGAAAGGCCCATTTACCATTTATCATGTCCAATCAACTGAATTTACCACAGGTGGACTCCAATCAAGCTGCAGAAACATCTCAAGGAAACAGAATGCACCTGAGCTCAATTTTGAGCTTGATCGCAAAGGCTGTGAATACTTATGTACAAGTGATTTCTTTTTTTTCTTCTATTTTTAATAAATTTGCAAAAATCTCAAACAAACTTTTTTAAGTTGTCATTATGGGGTATTATGTGTAGAATTTTGAGGGAAAAAATGAATTGAATCCATTTTGGAATAATGCTGTAACATAACAAAATGTGGAAAAAGTGAAGCGCTGTGAATACTTTCCGTATGCACTGTATACATACTGGAGCAGGCAAAACAGCAAGCTACTTTTTATTCAGTGTATCTTGAATACTGACACACTAAAAAATTTACAGAAAAGTTAGAGATAAAATACAAGATTTTTTAATTTGATTCTTATTGATAATGTTTTTGAAACTTTCAATTCATGAAGGAATCTTTCACAGCTAGTATACAGTATGACATCTAGTGCAGTGGTGATTTTTGCAGTCTAAGATAATTACCATCCCCATATCCCCCAAAGTCTGTTTATGTGCTACTAAGCCACTTTTAGCTGTCAAAACCACAGATACATTTTAATTTATTCATGTATTCACTGGTTTTTACAAGCATAAACTGTTATTTCTGTTGTATTTTACCAAATGTTCCTGCATGGTTTTTTCTTTGATGTTTTAAGGTCCCTTTCACCCACCCACACTTCCTTTGATACTCACTGACATCAGCAGCTGGTTGCAGAGATACAGAGAAAAAAAACTGCAAATCTGTATGAAAAAGTACATTTTTGAACATTTCCACATAAAAGTGCATTATAGGTTTAATTTAGTCTAGGTTTGTATTGCAAGATCACTGGTTGAAGCCTAACAATGTAATTCAACTAATCTGTGCATAAGAATGTATGCAGATTAGTCTAAAGACTAGAAACAGGGGGAACCAGTTCAGTCCAAAGGTAACAAAACCAAGATATATCTTGTTTAATCTAAAAAATTAAACAAATGAGATATAACATGTTACTTAGTCAAATTTAGAAGTGCTGGTATGCAGATTTTCTTGCTTTTGTACAGAGCCAGGAACTGTTTCCCTTGTTTCCAGTGGCCTATTTGTGCTACACTATGCTAACTGACTGCTAGATTCATATTTGTGTGGTACACTATCAATCTTCTCATCTAACTCTTGATAAGAAAGCAAATAAGTGTATTTTCCAAAATGTGAAACTATTCCTTTAAGCACTTAACCCACATATACACCAGTGTGTGCATGTGAAACACGAATTGCTGAATAAAATCAATGTGTTTATTAAAATAGAAGCAAAGCTTTTTTTTATCCTGAAAACATTTTCCTTAATTGGCTGTTCAATGTTTATTTTCAACATCTAATTCTCCCAATTGTGTGTCAAAGTTTTGTGGTGTTTGGCACTCATTTCATGCCGTCTTACAAAGTTGCTGCTTAATGATTGAATCAAAAGATTCACCACAACACTAACCAGAAAAAAACAGAGGCTTCACAAACTATAGCAAGCTGTAAAGACATGTTGAATTACTGAGAGTGACTCAGCACATGTTGGTGACCTTTCACCCTCCCTGCTGTTTGTTTAAGTTTTTGGTTTTTCTCCTCCAGAATGGGAAACACGACGAGGCGTGGATGATTCTGAAGCAGGTCCATGACACCAACATGAGGGCGAAGGGCTACCCAGAGAGGGTCTTCTCTGTAAGTCACACCCAGTAATTGTATTGTCACTATTGTCTGTATGCAGGAAGAAATGTCTTCACACAGCGCTTGTGTGTCTGTCTGGAGACTAGTGCAGTGCAGCAGGTTTTGAGCTCTGGGATGCAGACATTTGCATATTAATAAGTTAAAACAGGTTTTCTTTAAACTACTGTAATCTCTTAATGCTTCGATCCACACAGTTCATATTAATAGTTAAATGAAATATGGTGATATAAATACTTTATATCCTCTTATTACTGCATTAATTAGTACAATGAATTAGCATAACTGGTGGATGTTTAATATCTAGTGTTAATGGTGAGCCATTACGCAGATCAGATGACTCTCATTATATCATTTTCATTGTTTTAAGGGTTGTGTACCCACATGGGAGAGATATATTTTCTTGTACAGATTTACAGACATGTATACATTACTTAGAATAATACGGAATACTAATATAGAAAGAACATTTACTGATTATCTGTAATATTTCAAAGCAAGTGTTTACAGACGAAGAAGCAATGGAAAATCCTATAATGAATTAATTATCATTTTTGTATGTTTGATATCACATAAAAGCATGTTTTATTCTTTCACACACACAAAGCCACGTTTAATTGTTTCAATAGCCTGTGTGCAAAATTGGGTTGATATCAGTAAATATTATGAAAAACAAGTTTTGAAACAAGTGCTATGAAGAAACGCAATTAACAATTATTAAACCAGTGGTTCTCACACTTTTTGGTCATTCCTCACTTTGGACAAGGGGGAATTTTCAAGCCCCACCTGCCCCCATCGCCCCAACACAATGCTAATGAAATACGCAACAAGCTTAAAATGTTCCAATTTATTTAAGTAACAGGTAGTATCAGTATAGTAACAAATTGTATCTAAATACAAACTATCTACATCATATAACAGCAAGTTCAAAAATAAAGAAAATAAAAGTGAAGCTGTTTCAAAATTTTTATCAAGTTCAAAAATAGAAAAGAAGAGAAATCCATTTGGCAAGACTGGTCTATTTATCCCTGCATTAGTGGCTGCAATGAGCCTGTTTTGCATTGCACAGTTTCTCAAAGCGGGGTTGCAGGCTTGATACTGCCACTCTCAAGTCATGCTCAATGTTCAGCTGAGATCTGTACTTTGTTTTAAGTGAAACAACAGCTGAAAAGCCCATCTCACAGAGATATGATGCACACAGCTCTCTGCCCAATGAGTGGATACTCCCTCTCCACTCCAAACCAGATCTCACTAAGAGTCTGAGTTTTAAACCTGAGCCTCAGGGTGGAGTCAGATGTCATCTCAATAAACTGGTCCTCCTCAGCAGACCTAAAATCAGCAGGTGCTGCAGACAGAATATAAATAAATAGGCTTACTTTATTTGTCATTGCATAATAAACACAAAGAAATCAGTTTGACAACAATCCATTCCAGTTAGTAAGTAGCATACAACATAAATAAAATGCATGTATAATATATGAGTATACTATTCAATAAAATGTCAAAATACCAACCTGCTGCATTAAATGGATCAATAACCCAGGCATACTGAGCACTGTTGTTTGGGAAGTATTTTTGAAACAATCCTCTCAGGGAAGAGATGTGCTGCTTAATCAGTATCCAATGGTCCTTTTAGATCATCACGTCGGGGTCACTAAATTGTTGTGTATCAAAATGATCTTTAGGACATAAGACAAACAACTTCTCTCAGTTAAGAAGTTTATTTAGAATTGTATAATTAAAATAATACTTGTACAAGGATCTTGTTGGATTGAGAAGCCACAGTCAGCGAAGTGCTGTTACTCTGTCTTTTCTCGCCCCCAGAAGAAGAGTCGTGATCAAAGGTTACAATAGGTTATATCATTTTTACATTTAAGCAATGTGATTGGTTGACTATATGATGGGACGCAACCGTGGTTTAGACTTGGTGCATCCTTGTTGGTGCTCAGACTGGTCCCAGTGTCTTGGCACACGACCCAACCAATTCCGAGGAGACAGCGCCCAAAAGAGAATGAATTATTCCACCCCAGGTGTTCCAGCCAGAGATAAGTTGTTCTAACTCCCATGCTCAGGTGTTTGTAGCAATTGCAGCTTGGAATCACAGATGAGAATATGTGTCAGTGTTTTCTTATCATTGTGTGTAATGGCTATGAGAAGTGCAGGTTTTCACATGTATGTGTATTAAATAAATTGAAATTACTAATACCTAACAGTTTGAACATTCATATAACCGGTCCAGTAGTCACTGACCTCCGAAGAATAAGAACAATGATGGTAACTGTAGTCGGTGGACTGGCTTCATGAGTAACGTTAACGTTAGTATGTAACCGTTACCGGAGGCTGCATTTTCTTGCTTGATAGCTTTGAAATTCAACATCCTGGTGACGTCACAATTCTCAGTGAGGATCATTCTTGATAGATAATGTTAAATGTATAGGTACAGACTTAAATTAGACCACATGCTCAACTTCTTAATTAGGTTATGTTAAGCTAGTAGTTGAGGCTAAAGTTTAATGCAGTTTTTCTGCTGTCTGTGCACATTTTAAATTTGCTCTGTGCTTACTAATTAGAAAGCAGCACTTGATAAAGTCAGGAAAGTGAATCTTTGTGTTCTCTAAATTAAGCTTAGTGAAAGGTAATGTTAAACTGCTCGGTTAAATCAGCATGGTGCAGTTGGTGTCACGGCCCTGGCCTCCTTCATGCCACTGGTGGGCGTGGCCGCTGGAGCGCCTACTTACACACCTGTGGTTCATCACACTACTCAGCACTCCTGTTCCTCATCACCAACTCACCCTTCATAAGCCAGGCCGACCTTCCAGTCCCCGTTGGATCGTTGAACCATCTAGTATGATATAACGCCAGCCAAACCAGAAACTTTTGCTATTTAAGAATTACCTGTTGCTAACTTGTTTTTTCCCCTGTCTCACCACCAGACCCAGAGCACTGGAGCCCGGACCCCATACCCACTCTCTGTGTCATCTGCCTCATCTGAATCTTTGGCCACTCATTCCAAGTTTGTTTGTGCACTTCAAATAAAACTCTTTATTTGAAACTTCACTCTAGTCTGCGCCTGAGTCCCGGTCACCATTCCTGACAGTTGGTACTTATTTACAATACATAGACATTCCTCAAACGTCCTCACTATCTTAATCTCCCGTAAATCCGTGTAGAGGAGGTGCATTACTCTGATTAGAGCGATGTCCTTATTCCTGATGTTAAATGTTTAGTAATTCTTTCAACTTTTTCTGTGTTGGAATTAAAACTGTGTTGGATGTGATGCTTGAGATTTACATTGGCAAGAAAATGTATCTAAAATCAAGTTTATTTATTAGAGATTTTTTTTAAATATTGTGGTGCACCCGACCACATCAGCCCTTGAGTACTGAAGGCATGTTCCAGCCAGCTCTGTGGAGTTTTCCAGCACCTCTTCAACCTGAGTCTGCACCTTCAGAGAGTGCCAGTGCTCTGGAAAACATCCTGCCTGGTCCCAGTGCCCTAAAAGGACATCCTGTGACACTGAAGGACTACAGGCCGGTAGCTCTGACCTCTCAAATCATGAAAGTCATGGAGAGACTGGTCCTGGCACACCTCAGAGCATTAGTGTGCCCATCGCAAGACCCCCTGCAGTTTGCATATCAACCTCATGTGGGGGTTGATGATGCAATCATCTACCTGTTGCAGAAGGCCTATTCCTCTTTGGACAGACCCAACACCTCAGTCCACGTCATGTTCTTCGACTTCTCCAGCGCCTTCAACACCATCCAGCCCAGACTGCTGAAGGCCAAACTGGAGAGCACGCAGGTGGGTGCTCCCCTCATCACTTGTGTAGGAGCCGCATTTAAGTTTATTTGAATTCCATTATTTACATTGTCTTTTGTCAGTGTGCGCCCCCTACAGGTGGTGATGGTGCCACCCTTTAAGGCAGTCGCCCATCATGCATGGGGGAGGAAAGCAGCCCAGCAAACACCGTCATTGACCGCAGCTTGTGAAGCTGCCTGGGCACTCTCGGCCTGTTGCTGTTTGGAGCTACAATCAAGTTTAGCTGTAGCCTGGTCCTGCCAGTTATAGAATATTTTAAGACCTCTGCAAACAATGCGTTTTATTTTCCGTGTTTAAGTTACAATAAATTACCAGCATCATTCTTCAATCAACTCTCACTGGATTTATTCGATCACAAACTGCGAGTCTGACACTGCACCGCTGCTTTCCCCATGTGGTAAAACGAAGGAAACTGGAAGTAAGGGATTATAAGAAAAATCCAAAATGAAGTTCTGCCACAACAACAGTCAATGACGAGCTGTGGATTCATTGGGAGGAAACTCTTCGAACGCCGCGCTTAGGAGACAATAGGACATGTCGGCCTGAGGCTTGGACTTTGATAAAGGAAAGAGGTATGTGCTTGAAATACCGCTATCCTGAACTACTTTTTCGTTTTGCAATATTACAGAAAGAATTTAGAAACTATTTCGGATGAGGATTTTTGAGTTTATGGACCGAGATCCGTATTTTTGGTGGAAATTAAAAAGACGAGCGTATTGAAACTCGGCGTAATATGCATGAATGAAGCAGAGACAACTTGTTTTTGTTTTAAATACTGCCGACTGTTTTTCGACTTTTGAGTAATATTGCATTGTCCGGAAGAAGAGTCGTACTTATTTGTGCCTTTTGAAAGTTTATTTTGGATATTCATGGCAGGTAAAAACGAACATGAAACAACAACAAACATGGATGATGCCATAACACATCTCCGTTTCGCAAGATCAGAAAAAATGTCTCATATCACTTGCAGAATGAACATTATAAATAACTTGATGGCTGGAGAGGAATTTATTGATGAGGTAAAAGGAAATATGGTTAAGTTCGATGAATATCTTACCGACTTTAAGAACCTGCATGCGTCTTATGCTGAAACATTGGATGAGGAAGCCCGTCATGAGGACGATGAAAAATGGTATCTGCCAAGATGCGCACAGATTACGGCTTTCATTGTAAAAGCCACAAAGTGGATTAGAGCTATAGAGGATCCCAGTTCCCCCATTTTAGCCGAGGCCACTTCGTCTATTGCGCAAGTGGATGATCCTCTGCCAGATTTCGCTGATAACGCCAACGCGGACCTTGACTTTACTGATGCGCAATCAGGTGCGTCCAAAGATGCACCCGATTTGACTGTTGTCATACCATTGAATAAGTGTAATCCTGATACAATCATCCCACAGATATGGGCCAGTAGGGGCCTACTCTACCTACTAGTAGGTGCAGGAGGGAGTTATCACCCATTCATCTGGCTGATCCAATGCTATTCAAGCCCAGTAGGTACAGAAGGTGAAAAAAAGTGTCCATCTTGTCTCACCACATTAGTTTTTGTTTTATCTCATGAATAATTTATCTTCTACCTGTAGATGAGGACAAGTTAGTGAGTAATCCTTTGTTTTTTTATTGTTACTGATAATAACAGGGATTAGGGAAAAAAACTGTTCTCCAAAAAGTCTTCTGTTTGCATCCTTCTTTGCATGTGTCTGGTTCATTGTGTCTACATGCACACAAACAATATTATCGTGCTGCTATCAAGGAATTGCATTGCACATTTAATTTGATGAGTAGGCTGTACCACAAAAACAAAAAATACCTCTCTTCCTCTTTTTCTTCCCTTCACCTGTTGCACTGGTCAGGGAGATAGTAGGTCTGGGAGAGCAGGAGCACTGTGCAGGCACACCTGTGACAAAGGTGGATGACTTTAGACACATTACTTAAAATATGGCAGAAGGTGATTAATGCTAACACTCACTTTCAGTCATGGTTTTTTGAGAGGGAGATGCTGAGGCGGTGCTTGGGGGCTGGACAGGGACGAGGGTTAGGGTGTAAGTCTCCTCCTCATAGTCCATTTGGGGATGAGAAGTAGATGGGAGAAAGGTGGAAGAGTCTGGAGGATGAGGAGGAGGGAGAGGGTTGGGAGGGAGAGGTGGTAGACTGTGGAGTTGGAGATGGGCTTTCTAAAAGGGTTTTACAGGCCCGTCCCCTCCAGGGCACATGTAGGTGATCATTTCAGCATTTACTGTGTTCACCCCCTTCTTCTTCTTCCCGATGAACAAAATTGGGTTGTAGCCAAAGGCAGCAAGCTTGCTCACCTGAAATGTACACAATTAGACAAAATGTTAACATGGCATTATTATTACACACTGACATGTTACAATTTTTTTCACTTTATTTGAATGTTATGTGTGCACCAGTGTTTGCTAATGTCTATAATCTTTTTCAAGGGTTTCTGAAGGATTTTCTAATGAACTGTAGGTGTGTGTACATATAACATTCTTTCAGACAGAAAAGTGTGGACAGGGTTCTGTGGAGCACATGGATGAAGCACTTGTGCATTGAGAGAAACAAATGCTATGTTAACAGAGAGTTCACTGTCTCTGTTATTATAGTTTCTGTCTGAAATATCATAAAGCTCAGGGAGACAGACATGGTCAAAACAAGTTTTCTCTCCATTTCTTTTTAGTTTAGTTCTTCGGAGATGCAAACACATGCATTGCACCCTCAGTTTAATATTTTGCACTTTCAGTTCAAATTGCATATTAATGCCAAGCATAAGGTGGTCTGGCACATGGACTGCGTGGGCATCTTCATGCTCACCAGCAGCTCAATCAGCAAAAGAGTTGGATGAAGATTAATAAAGGTCAGCGGGTGTGGTGATTAATAAATACTCTCCCAGCTTGTCACATCACTGGTCTCATAGCTCTGAAACAACTGAGCTAATCAGTTAAACATGATAGCAACAGCTCAACAAATAGAAATCTTCATCTCTGGAAATGTCTGGATGGTTCAGAGAGTCACAACATGAACACACCTCACCACGAACCTGCAGCCAATGACAAATGAAGTATGATTTTCCCATAAATAGTTAATATAATAATAGAATTAGAAATATAAAGGAGATAAACTGATTGATTATATGATTATTTCGGACATTATTTGGAATTCTAATGTATCCCACCTCATACATGGTCACATAGTTTAGTAATTAATTATATACAAATGTGTTTGCACTGCACTGGTCATAGTATTTAGCCATGATGGACTGGAGTTTGAGGGTATGGGTGTCCTTCTGACTCGTAAAGCAATCTGTTGCTGAAAATGACTGACACCCTGTTTAACTTACTGCTGTTTACAACTTTTTCCGTCTGTGTTCCAGCATAATCTGTTTATCTGGGACCCAACTCTGGATCATCATACACCACTCTACTTTAATAGCTGTTGGCAGCTCGCACTGTAGCTACTAGTGTACCACCACTAATTTCAGATGCACCTAAAGTACATGGTTCTGGAACTGGGCCTAGCTTTCTCCTCATTGATGAAAAATGTGCTATTGATCAGAAAAAAATGCTATTTGGACCACAAGCCCATATGTCAATAATGAGCCAACTCATTTTGAATCTTTAGCTAAATTTAAGGTTAGGGGTGGCTCATATAAAGTGGCGGCATTATGTTCAACAACCTTTAATGAATACAATGGATGTGCACACACAACACATCAAAGTCAATACTCACTGCCTTTTCTTTTTCTTTGAATGACTTTTTTTGCAGGAGGCAAACACAGCAGCTGGCACAGGTCTCCCGATTGGCATGATGCTTGCTCCACAATTGGGGCAGCTTCTTGCTTTGGGCTTCGTCATGACT
Organism: Dicentrarchus labrax; assembly: GCF_905237075.1. Taxonomy (NCBI): domain Eukaryota; kingdom Metazoa; phylum Chordata; class Actinopteri; family Moronidae; genus Dicentrarchus; species Dicentrarchus labrax. Next base: position 85,027 of record NW_026136909.1, on the reverse strand, counting down.
TTGAGAGCAAGATGAATGGAAAAGCTAATAAGAGTGTGACACATAAAAAGAACTAAGTTACAATTGACTGCAAGGGCTGTCTAAATACAGCTAGCAATCTCAATAGCACCAATTTCCCGTTGACCAGCATAATGTGCATAACATAGCATGCATTAGCTAACCAAAACTGATGTTACATAGAAACCTTTTTTAATGTGTTATACCTGTGTGTAGCACAAAAGTAATATTGCTGCATCTTTAAATATACAAACTATATTGTTTTATAGTTTACATTTTTAGGTACATGCTCAAAACATTAAGTGTGTTTCTTACCTGCTTCTTCCTTCTACTAAACATTTTCTAAACCTGTGACTCTCGGTTCCCACGCGAGGACAGTACCCGCGTTACCAAGTACCGCGAACAAGACGCCGTGAATGACGTCACTTCTCGTCGCTTGCACTTTAAATCATAAAACATAAACAGTATTTCAGTAAAGAGAATTTAAAAATATATATATGTAAATTAAAAAAGAAGTCAAAAAAGAACTCAGAAAAAAAAATATATGAAGCGGCTGTAAAACTATGTGAAATAAACATTAACTGTTTTTTAATATCAATCATCTAGATGAAGTGTAATTACTGATTCGGCTGCACTAAATGTTTGATATATTCAATAGATGTATGATATTACGACCCTATTTTACAACCCTACTTTGAAAACCGGAAGAATTAGCTAACCCAAATCCACATTATAGAATAACAGTTAGTATATCTGACATAAGCCAACATCTTTACTTTTTCTTAAAATTAATCATATAGATGGAGTGTTATTACTAATTCAGCTGCACTTAATGTTCGATATATTCATTAAATGTTGTTGTGATCAGAGTATTTTTACGGTGTAGTATAAGTATTTTTACTTTGTAAATAGACTTTATGCTTTTAAGTAAAGGATATGATACTTCTTCCACCACTAAAGAATATGCACAGTACATGAAATGCATACCACTCTGTGTAATTTGCCAAGGCCAGGGATGTTCTGTGTCCAGAATGCTATCCATGCACACCGCTTGCTCGTATGGAACGAGACTGTTGTACTCCGCTACCATGGCCTTCAAAGTGGTCTTCTGTTGCCTTATTTTTCAGCGAATTCTATGTCGGCCTTTGTTGCGGTCTGAAAACCAAAGAAAAAAAATAAACCCACATTATATCTTTTAAATACACTAAGTCCATGATCTTGTTTAAGTTACAGCTGTAACAACAGAATGACAATACATTTGCCAAACAGATGGATCATAATAGATCTACTTATAATAACTGAACGCAAATCAATTTGTTCTGGAGAAGTCCAACACATAAAACATTACTTTTTAGAACTGTATGGACATTGTAATTATGAAGTGAGTTTGGAGACATTTCAGACTGTGATCTGAAAAGGCCTAAAATGTTAACATACCATTTTTCCGATATAGGAGTTGAGCTCTCGTGTTGATGCTGGTTGTGAAGGCCTCAATCTTCTTACACAAAGCTTGTGGTGTGCCTTGATGGTCAATTTCTCCTGACAAAATTGATTGCAGGTAGCGTCAACTTCACAAATGACACAAAGGGTTTCCAGGTCCCCAATCGGGATATTGAGAGCTTTAGATGTCTAAAATGACAAAATTATTACCATAAGCTAAAAGTCAGTACAACATGTACAGTGCACAAATGCAACTCAAATCATGCAAATGTTGTAACTATCATGTATCACAAGCCTATGTGCACAAAACTGTATGTGTGTTTCATTGACCTACACTGTGCCATTGCAGCAAAATAATAGTGTTTCTATTTACCTTATGGTATCTCTGAGAAAGTCCAGGAGCCAGGTTTGGACATTTCTGCTGGTTCCATCTTATGGCCAGGAGTGTCAGCATGTCATTGCGTCCTGCAAGTACACAGAGATGAGTTCTGTAAAAATGCACTTGTAATAATATAAATGTCTTTTATTCTGTATACAGAGGTACAATTATATAGCACCTGATTTTGACATATGCTTTGTGGTGACTGATATCCTGGAGAGGAAAGCATTACATTGCTCTACTTCCTCCCCTAGTGTTTTACCAGCACCTTCTTGGTTTGTGCCACTCCATTTCACCTGGAGAGAGGGACCCAAACATAAACATCAAGGGAATTTAGTACAACAGAGACCTCAAGCAATGCCCAACAGTCACTTTTAATTCAATTAAAACCTAATCAAAAATCAAACTGTCACCCTTCCACCAAGTTGTGTGTACATTAGTGGTAAACCTCATCAGTAATCTTGCTTACAAACAAAGATACACAGACAGGTGCAAAATAATATCCTTGACAAAAGTACATGTGTCAATTAAGGGCTGTTCACATCAACAACAATAACTATAACAATAGTTAAACATTACACATTTATATGCATCATTTATAGGATTGCAAGTCATTTGATAAAAATGTACTGTATTATACTAACCTCACATTTGAAGTCATGCGCTTTAGCATGTACAAACATATTAAGGGCAGCCAGCAAGACATCATGCCTGCACACTGCCAGCTCCAGTCCCTCCTCATCCACCTTACTGCTTGATCTTTGGGAGGTCTCTCTGGCAGCTGACCACTCCCCACCACAATTGCTCCTTCCAGTGACCTAGATTGTAGAAAATCATAATTGACAAATAATCCCATCAACAGTCATTACAGGGAACAATTATACATTTCTCTTAAGGGACAAGGAACGGATAAGTGTTAGCAGATTAAGAACAATTAGGTATACAGGTAGATATCACAATACATGGGAGTACTGACAGACTATGAATTATAATGTTATATTGAGATAGAAATTGAAGTCTGCTATTACATGTTTATTTTTGCTGTGGATGTGATCCACAAATCTGGTCACATCGTCATCTTTTGCAATGAAGACACCGTCAAAGATGGCCCGCTCCTGATATCTAAAAAAACAACAAGAAATAAAAAGGCTTCAATGTTTAAAAGGATAGTGGAGTATTCTGAAGTGGGATGGTATAAGGTATTTATCCATAGTAAGTGTGTTACCTACAGTACACTGTTCAGACAGCCCTTTTCCTTGGCACTACAGTGTCTCAACTGTAGAACTTGCATATTTCTACATCTAACCCCAACTACAATCCTGGATATTGGGTTTTTTTCAGGTGGGCCTTTTATATGTGGCTAAAACAAATTTTTCTGCTTCTCCACAATAGAGGCAGGGGATGGGTGGCGGTGACCATTGTCTGCTGTAGGTAACAGACTGACCATCTTTTTAACATGTCATACATCGAAAGGTTACTTGTTGTATAAAACATAACTATCTGTTTTGCCATTTAAACAGTGTGGGTGTACATTATTGTATACCTTGCAGTACTTTTGAAGCGGTAACGCTTGCGGTTTCCATCCACTGAGACAGAAAGCATTGCTGGGGTACAGGCAGGACAGATAAATTTCTCCTCCTTGCAGGTGGAGTCAACCTCATATTGTACAGCAGCCCATTCAAAAAGCTTTTTTGGAAGCTGTCTGATGAGATCTTCCCAGTCTATGTAAAAAAGAAAAAGCACAAAACAGTTTTTTAAACAAAGACCTTTCCATTTCAAAACACAAACATATTCATGATCTTGCAGAATGAAAAAAGAAATACTTACACGGCCAAAGCGAGCAGTCCGCTTCTCAAGCATTCTTAGATATGCCTGAAAAGACATCCCGGGTGATGCCATCTTCATGTCTTCAAATGTATAAAACAGGTCTGTCTCATAAATTGTTACAAAATGAAGGGTGGCAGGTCAGTATCCACTTTTTATCAGGTCATCAAGTCCTGCAGTCCAAGTTGCCTGGCATCCCTCGCAGGTCAGCTCAGGCATGTTGAGATCATACCGTCCTACAAGGTAATATTTACATTTACAACCAAGGTTGGAATGTTATGTAGCATGTGCCATATACTGTATATCCAAGTGGTTCAGTAAGGCCTGCTGACTTGATGGGCACTATCATGAATAAGTCATTTGTAAATGGCATGAATAAATAAGTGACATTCCCCCCCAAAAGGTTTGCAACCATAATGAGCTCATTTTTTGAGACATTAAGTTGTTGGGAGTTGTTGAATAGAAATACGTAGTTTTGCTGAAACTGGACGAAGGAGATCATTTGCATAATTACCATTTACTGTGACCAAAGCAACAGCCTTCCCTTGGATCACCCTGAGTGCTTCTGGGGGACACCTGCAGATGCTGACAGGCATCACAATAGGCAAAAAATCGCACTGAAAGACATTACACAAAGGTTACACTAATTCATAATTACTGACACAGACAAAAACTAGCTCAGTGTGTAACTTACCACAGTTTGTAAGTGCCTTTTCAACAACACAGTTGGTTGGAGGCAATGGCTGAAAGAAGCCAGCACACATGGCATCCCTGTTATGGAGGACTGAGGCCTTGCTGTGTCTGCTGATGTCACATTCAGCGCAGAGAAAGGGACGTGGAAGGCAATCTCTGCATCTAATAGCTGCGCAGTTGTTCCCACATTGGCTGCAGCCATTTGTTGCCACGCTCTCCTTGGCCAGCATGCTACTAAGAAGATATGGTCTCTTTTCCCTCCATCTCTCAGAAAAGAGAGCATTGCGAATGCTCCAATCCAGAGAAGCCAGAGGAGCTCTTTGGTTTGCTGATGCTTCACTAAGCTCTTCATCAGAGCAGCTCAGGGAGGGTTGCAGATCTGCAAGAAGAAGACATGCTATTGCAAAACCGTGAAGCAAATGGATGAACTGGTGGACCTGGGCGACGGTGGCGTCTGGCATCAGAAATGGAGAATAAAGCTCTCTACACCTTTCCATCAGGTGATAAACCCTGCAGTTTGTTCTTCTACTTCACTGTTTCTTAATTAGGAATATCAACTGTACATTGAATCACACTGAGGACACATCAGGACTAGAATTCTGGATGAGAGTGGTGTCAATCTTCTCATCTAACTCTTGTTTTATTGTAAGGAAAATTCGAAGCATCACAGATAGATATTATAATCAAGGGAATTAGGAAAACCAAATTCAGTAAGAAACTCAAAAAGTTGCAAGACTTTGCTCTGCTCAAGCTTTATTTATTTGCAAATTCTCTTTGTCTTTGTGGACGGTGTGTATTTAGTGACAGGACTTGTTTGTCTCACAGCTTGTGCTGCTGAAGATGTCTCAGTTTGTTTACTCTATGCCTGGAAAGGGACTGTGGGACCTGTGTTTTTTTCTTGTATGATAGAACGAAACCTGTTTTCTGAGACGTCTGGTGTCAACTGTTTATCTGATTGGACTATTTATAATTTCTCTCTTTGTCCATGCATGTGTTCCATTAGGTGTGGAGTAATTTCCTGACTACTTTCTCCCCTGAGTACCGCTGCACCACCTACATGATGATGGCCGTATGGTTCTCTGTCCTTCAGGTAAAATCAGGTTAAAGAACGGTCCACCACTACAGTTTTTTCTGGGTCTCATTGAGACTTAAAGCACACACTACCAGTTACTCAACCAATCAGGGACATCCGTTTACTGTGTCAGCCTAAAAGAGCTGGGTAATGTTGATCACAGCAGTATTGTGTTGGTGTTTGTTGGCTTAACAGCTTGCTGTTAGGTAGCCGAGGGTGCTCTGAATGCAGAGGAAGCACATTATCTCTTGCTCAAATGACATGGCCAGGCTGCACATCTCAGGTTCACATTTCCAGATGAGTAATTACTCCAAACTGCTTTTATCGAATTCTGTTTATAAAAACGGAAACTCAAAGTAATGAGGCCAGTGAGCGAATAGTACGTCTTATATCTGATACACAAGATTATCTCTCTCTGTAGGTCAGAAGAAATACTGGTAAGTAAACAAAAGAGAACCAGAAGCACAAACAATTAAAATAGGAGCTTTAGAAAAACTTACAGTGGGTTAATTCTAAACCAGCAACAAGGAACTTTCATTTTGTGTTGATTCTGTGGCCCCAGTGAACAAAATCGCCTCTTTTCATTGATTTCAAAGGGAATCGAACCAGAGTGACAATGATCTTGAATTTTGTTGAGGAATCTCTGTTTTTCAGAAACTCATTCCTCGTGCGTTCGTTCAATGAAGTGATAGGAGAAGATTTAGTTTACTCAATAATCAGCTTTATTCTTAACACCAGTAGAATGTGCAAAGTTTACAGAGCTCTGGGTTCAACAACGATTAACCTGACATGCACAAGGTCTGCCAGTTCACAAAGTCTGACATTCAATGACATCTTATCTAAACCTATGCACATATTATTTAAACCAATGTATACAGTTTGTACTCTCTCTTTCAGATATGAAGTTGTTTTTTTACCACTGGAAGGAGTCCGTCTGGCTCCATCATTGTTTTTACGAGCTTCTGACACTGACCTCGGAGGTCGTGTTTACCTCTATCTCTCCCAAAGGATGTCATGTTATATCTGCAACTACCCACACTCTTCTCCCTTATACTGTGTCTGCCATTCATATTCATTAGTAAGTTACCATTCTATAACACATCATACAAACATCTAATATTCATTATTTTATTTCTGTTATTAGTATTCCCTTAACAGCCCTTTATCAATGTAAGCATAATCAGTGTAAGCACAAGTAAACATATTCCTATTCTAGTTAATAATCATACAGGTAAATATATAGAGTATAAATCACAGAATATCGCAACAATTTCTAGGTTGCCAATGTATAGAAGACGAGCAATAAGGCATAGAGCGTGAGTGGTCGATCCCCGGCTCCTGGTGTGACATGTCAAAGTATCCTTGAGATACTGAACCCCAAATTCCTCCCGAGTGAATGTGAATGTGTATGAATGTTAGTTTCTGTTTTGAGTGAATGTGTGTGAAAGGGTGAATGTCTCACGTAGTGTAAAAGCACTTTGAGTGGTTGGAAGACTAGAAATGCGCTATACAAGTACAGGTGCATTTACCATTTAACTTCACCCTGGAAAACCAGGTCCACCGCCAGGGAGAGTACTTCAATGACAAGTGAGTCACCTATCATATGAGGGCATTTTGAATTTCTGTAGGTTTTATGATAGTCAGGTGCCTTTTATTCCAAGGATATTTTTAAAATTTTAAATTTTACGCATCTCCAATACTTGATAAATGTATTCATAATTTATTCTGTCTATATACTTTGTGGTGGATGACAATAAAACAGATGAAAAAAATAAATGAGGTTTCAACAAATGTTTTATTCTGAGCACTGCTTTAATTGGATTCTGAATTGGATCTGCCCTGCAGAGTTGTTCATGTTTAACAATCATCATGTTCCTTTTGTTTCCCTCTGTTCCCCACTTCCATGTTCCATCTATTCATCATCTCTTTGCCTCCATTACTTGAGTCCATCATCCCTGTCTGCAATTACCTGCAGGTTTATGAACCTGAAATTGAGATCTATGGTGTTTGAGGATTCGCTGTTTGAGGAGTGTTACTTTGAGGACATCACCTCCAGCAACACCTTCTTCAAAACTGCACCTTCATTGCCAGCCTATTCTGCAACACAGGTAGGACACACACACACACACACACACACACACACACACACACTGATACCGTATAATGGTTTATCTCTCTCTGTCCTTATTCTGTCTGCTATTTATAGTGCTTTAAAGGAGCTCCTTATACATAACTTTCTTTTAAGAAGAGATATTGGCACAGTTTCACTCATTTGCAATCTTGTTAAGGGATTGTGTGACTTCAGTATCCTGATGGATGGAAGATGGTGTAATCACTTCCATTAGGACATAGTTACCAGTGTATAGTATATAGCTCTGGGGATCTTTTTGTATCTCAGTTTTAGTGGGCAATATTTTCCTAGCATTGTCTCCTAGCAACCCAGACCGAATCCTTCATAATTTCAGCTTATAAAATTGCGGAGCTGCCTCTCATCCCAAACTATATGATTGATTTGTCTCCTCTGAAATGACACAAAAGATGTCACATGTAGAAAGCCGATGGGAACTGTATCTTTGTAGATTTTTAGAAAAGGGATACCGTCCAGTATAGATTCAGCAGCTGTGTCCACACATACTAACCAGGGCTGGGCAATATATCGATATAAAAAATATGTCGATATATTTTAAAATGTGATATGGAATTAGACCATATCGCATATATGGATATAGTTCAAATTTGCGCTGAGATCCTTGCTCCAAGCAAGCTGCTGACCCGGAGCTCTCTGCACTTCTCCCCCTGCCCCCGCCCCTCCTCTTTCAATAACCTAACGTAATGTTTGTGTTCATATCTATAATTTAGACTGTAACGTTGTCAGACTGTTAGGTTAGCTAACTGCTGAGTAATTGGCTCATTGTCTCATGTCAATGTGCACTGACCACTTACTGCCGTAGTGCCCACTTTCGATGGTTAGTATTGTCCCAAAAGTACCACTTATGTTAAAACACTTAACAGAAATGATGAGCGCGATGAACGCGACGAACGTAACACGCGTAAACGCGATTTTCCAGCCCGCCAAAAATCTATGCCGGCTTTTGTTTACAAACATTTTTCTGCACGTTCATTTACCACTCAGTTCACAGCATGTGGAAACTACGTCACCTCCGACACAAACGTAGGTTAGGGTAGCTAGGTAGCTAGGTAGCATTAACATGTAACGTTACGCTACTTAATTCGCCAAATCTGGCTTCAGTCAGTGTCAGTGAGAACATGTAAGTAATGCATTAGACGACAGTAAAACGTTTCGTATTACCGCTGTTACTTACTTTTATACGATAGAGTTCACATTTATAACGTGCTTGTCCTAAAGGTCCCTCCTCTTCCGCTTTGTAGTCAAGATGGCGTCCGTTTAGTGCGAGTAGGGGCCATCATGCCACACTGAATTTTTTGACTGTTTTTAGGGGGTCATCCGGGTACTTTCAGTGCACTGACTTTTGTGTTATCTACACTATATACTTAAAACTGTAAAAAAGTGTTTGAAGTGTGCAAGTAAGCGGAATGAGACACAGCCCTTAACTTATGTTACAGGTAACGTAACGTTAGCATGTTAAGCTCGGCATGATTCATGTTAGCAAAACACAACGTTAATATTGAGTGTGGCTTTAGTCGGGATGGGTTGCTTGTTCTGTTTACAGGCAGCAAATCTTTATCATACCATTAACATTATGTTACTAACGTTACAGACACTTGTTGCTGAGTCAACCTAATGTACAGCTCAGTAATAGCGTTAACTTACGTTACGTTGTTATAACATAATTGTACTTGCTTGTGTAATAACGGTAGCAGTTTTGGTGAGTGGTAACAGCCTTACTGCCTTCTGAAAATATTAATTTAAAAGTTATAATGCAGCCTAACTTCTGGTCACAGGTGTGTGTGTGTGTGTGTGTGTGTGTGTGTGTGTGTGAGTGAGAGAGTGAGTGAGTGAGAGAGAGAGAGAGAGAGAGAAAGAGAGACTGAACATTTGCTCTCACTTTGCGGAAAAAATATCGGGATATATATCGTATATCGATATTCAGCTTAAATATATCGGGATATGACTTTTGGTCCATATCGCCCAGCCCTAATACTAGCACTTGCACACAACAGGCACTGTATTTCAGCCAGACCTTCCTCTGGCTTTGTTAGCTGTTTACAGTCTTCACACACGTCAAGCAATCACTCACAGCTGCTATCAGTGGCAGCCAGGAGTTCCTCATTAGACTGGGATTGTGAAGCTTGTTTGCTTACTAATGCTCTTTCTCTTCTGGGGCTCCCTGTTCAGAACTTAAGGCTGATAGTTGCCATAATGTACCTTATTAGCACAATGCGACATTATGGGAACAAACCACATGATGAATGCAGTTGGGCTGTGCAGGTGTGACCTTCTGTTAGCCAGAGGATTTGAGGGCCATTTTATCAGTTATCAGTTTATCAACTCATAGTGTTATTACTGCAATACCCTGCAATAATTGGGGAGACTGTATTCATATTCACGATTACTGCAATAGAGTGACTCTTGGCAGATTATAATGAGCTTTGATTCTACACCGGAAACAATTTTTATAGAATGAAATACCTGTGGGGATGCTAGAAATTGGTTGAGACACTGTAGATGCATCCTATTAGCCCAAATGATCACTTGGTCACTTCTCTGCCAAATGAAAGTGACAATTTGCAACTTGTTAGTGTCAAGTCAATCAAATAGAGTTTACCATATAGCACACAAACTATTGTTGTTGTTAATGTTACTATTATTATTTTGTGTAGGACACTACTCTGTTCTGAGGGTTTCTGTGCCTGCTCCTCTCAAACGGCAGGTTGCAATAAACTGGTCACTGATCGGATTTGTTTGGGATGTCTCTTTTTTCATTCATTCACATAAACCACTTTTTATTTATCAAAAAAACTCCCCCTAATAGGGGGTTAGCTTTATATTGTATTTTCATTGTACACTAAAATATGTACAAATTTAACACTCATAATGTACAGAACAGATTTTTATCAGTTTCCTACCAGTGTTTTAAGTTGTAAAAGACAAAAGACATGACTTTTAATTGTTGCATCTCACACAAATGGGCTGAATTGAATTTCCACCACAAACTTGGCGTCACGAACAGGATTTCTCAGTGACCGCCTGGACTCCTTGGGACAACGGTGACTGATCATCTGGAAAAAGATTCCACCTCTACCTCCTTAGTTTGAAGAGAAAAGAGGACCGTTGACCGGGGGAGACCGGGTCGTCCCCGCAGAGATCCAACGGACCGATTGGGTCAGATAAAGGAATCAACGGCCTAATCCGGTGAGATGTAAAATTTCTAACGGCAATAGTAGAACTTTGTGAGCTCTGAAAAAGGAGAAAACATTTGTTGTGTAGAAGGTTGTGTAGAAGGCATTTGTTTGTGTATTTGAAAAATCATACATGTCACTGTAGTCCACGTCCGTATCTGGCTTAAAGGGGTGAAGAAACCCAAAGTGGTCTGTGAACACCGGCAAAGGCTGCGGGGAAAGTTTTAATGCATTTTTAACCCGAAACCAAATAAGAAACCGCAACTCACAGAGCTGTTGTGTTTAAGTGACGGATAAGAGATCCGGGCACAAAAGTGACGGATGTGGGATCTGGGCACAAAAAAAAGTACTCAATAATGGGAAATAAGGGAAGCAGAGAAGGACAACCTCCAGAGGAGGGGCCTATAGTTCAATTCAATTCAATTCAATTTATTTGTATAGCGCCAATTCATAACAGAAGTTATCTCAGGACACTTTTCAAATAGAGCAGGTCTAGACCGAACTCTTTAACATTAATTACAGAGACCCAACAGTACCACCATGAGCAAGCACTTGGCGACAAGGGCAAGGAAAAACTGCCTGTTAAAAGGCAGAAACCTAGGACAGGTGGACATAATGACGAACAAATACACAGAGAAAAGCGTGAAACACCTGAGATGTTGGTCTCAAGATTTCGGCTTCCCGTTGGGAGGCTCATTAAGTAAAACAGAGTTACAGAAACTAAGGTTGCAGTTAGAAAAGAAAGAGGAAGATATGAGAAAGATAAAGAAAGTAGAAACAAAGGACTTGGACGAGATGGATAGCCATAGAAAGTGTTTAAAAATGTGGGAAGAAGAAGCGGAACACAGAGAAAGGAAACAGTTCCAAAGTAAGATGGTTAAGATGAATGTGAAAGATGATGAAAAATATGACAAAGTGAAACCTAAGGGGTCTCTTTATCCTTCCCTCTCAGGTCACAGAGGTCCTCTCCTCGACTCGTACCCTCCGCCGCAGCCACCACCAGCGTACCAATACCCAGATTCATCAAACCAGCCCATACCCACGCCACCGACTGCACCGCCACAGCCCCCAGCACACGCCAATCTGGACACGGAAAGAGGAGCAGTGGGAGGGCGCGATCTGACAGGCCCAGCTGACTCTACAATGTCCAGCTTCTCTCCTCATCACACCTACGCCACTGCTTCCTAAATGGATTACAACCCGCAATTAAAGCAGCAGTAGAACACAGTTTCGTGGGACTTGATGACGCCAGACTCACTGAAGTCAAGAGGCATGCGGAACATGCACAAAAGACTCGGAACCAGAACAAGGCCAGAGAAGGTGATAAGAAGGACAGACAGCGCCACCAAGCACAGCTCACAATGATGCAAGCTGTGTCAGACTCATACCAAAGTCAGAGGGGCCGTGGCAGAGGACGAGGAGGTCGCGGACATGGACGTGGACGCGGACGCTCAGATTGGGGAACATACTCCACTGGATGTTTTATCTGTGGAAAAGAGGGACTGGGCAAAGGACTGTCCGGATAACCAAGACAACTACGGCAGAACAAACAAAACTAAGGCTTACTCCGATTGAGAGGCGGATGGAGGGACACGGGGAGAGGAGACGAGCTGTGATCCTGCCTGCACATCATTTAAGGGAAGTGAAACACTCACGCACATGCAATGAAGAATTGTTTGCTGCACTAACCACACCTGCTACACACACACACACACACACACACACACACACACACACACACACACACACAGAGATAGTGGAGCAGGCAATTGCTCACTTAGAACAGCGCATGCGAAAAACACCTCTAGCAAGTACATATGTAAAATACAATACAGAACCTTTCCTTCGTATGCCCGAAACAATGTTGACTATAAATGGGAATCATATGAAGTTTTTAGTGGATTCAGGGGCAACTTATTAAGTCATTCAGGAAAAGCACCTGACAAATGCGAAAATGAGTGGAAATTTCATCCACTCACAAGGGGCTACGGGGGCTATTGTTAAAGAAAAATTCACTGTGCCACTGCAATGTTCAAACACAACTGATGGAGATACAGTCTCAACAAAACATGGGTTTTTACTTTCCCCACTCTGCCCCATAAATTTGTTTGCCAGAGATCTCATGCTAACGCTGAACATTAGTTTGGAGTCCACTCCTGGCGGTCTGAAAGTGGTGCGCAGACACCATGCACTCTCCATGGTCCAATACAGTGCAAAAACCCCTCTGTATGTGTATCAGTGGAGAATACCACACCCCATTGCCACAAACCTGGTCAGACAAGCCAGAGAGTTAGTGTCCCGTCATGCTGACTTTATGAGAGCTGAAAGCATACATTGTACAGCCTATGTCTCCGAGGGTCCAGACCATGATTTTGAGAAACATTTTTATTGTGATTTAAATGATGTTTTGTGTACCTCCACCCTGTTTTGGTCAGAAACACGGAGCGCAGTATCTGTGTCGCTGACTGACAGGCAAATGAAGGAATTTCATGTTAAGTCTTCCAGCCCTCACACCTCGCTCTCCAAAGCCACAACAGACGAATGGAAAGATCTGGGGCTGTTTGTTAAAAATGCCTTAACATAACAGATTGGGGCCCCACTGCGGACCCATTAGTTATGTACTCTGCCTGTTTTAACATCTATAAGAAACCATTTCATTGCACAACCAATGCCCTGCGCTCAGTCTATTTGTTGAGCGTTCCCAGATCTCACTGCTCTTAATCATTTGTGTTCTGTCCAACTGATGTGTCCCCCCGCATTGGCGTCACTACCTGACACCTTGTGGGCGCAATGAAAGTACGATGTGGGGTTAATAAAAACTGTGAACCAGTGAAAATAACACCTAAGTCCACTTACCACCCATGCAAACAACAATATCCACTAAAAAAGGAAGCAATTGAGGGCATAACTCCTGTATTCAACTCTCTTTTGCAGGCTGGTGTTATCATTCCTTGCCCTGACTCCCCCGTACGCACCCCTATTTTCCCTGTGAAAAAGATAAGGGACAGGGGTCAGCCTACGGAGTGGCGCTTTGTGCAAGATCTGAAGGCTGTGAATGACGCTGTGATACCACATGCACCTATTGTGCCTAATCCATACATCTTGTTAGCGCAAATACCTCCAGGGGCAAAGTGGTTTTCTGTTGTGGATTTGTCCAATGTTTTTTTCAGTGTTCCTGTGCACCCTGACAGTCAGTTCTGGTTTGCATTCAACTTTGAAGGGAAAGCCTACACGTTCACTCGTTTATGTCAGGGTTATTGTAAATCACCGTCCCTCTACAACCAAGCTTTGAGTGCCAGCCTTGACCCCCTAGTGTTGACCCCAGGTACTGCTTTGTTGCAGTATGTTGATGATTTGCTCATTGCTGCCCCAACCCAAGAGCAGTGCGAAAGAGACACACTTAAACTGCTCAGTCACCTCGCCACAGAGGGCCACAAAGTCAGCCTGAGTAAACTGCAATATGTGAAACAGGCAGTTACATTTCTGGGCCATGACATTTCAGGAAAAGGAAAAACACTGTCTCCAAAACGCATTGAAGCGATAAGAACTTTACCCAAACCTGTAACAAAGAAACAAGTTATGTCATTTCTGGGAACATGCTCGTACTGCCGTACATTCATTCCTAACTTTGCTCTTCTCGAAGCTCCCTAAGGTGCATTGTACCACGGAAAAAATCTCTCCTCGAGCGATCACGTGACCTGGACACCACAGGCAGATCAGGCGTTTCTCACACTGAAAGAGGAGCTGCAGCGCGCACCCACATTGGGTCTCCCCGATCCCATGAAACCGTTCACTCAGGCCGTGGATGAGAGGGAAGGTTGCATGACGTCAGTGTTAATGCAGCCTCATGGTGATCGACTCCGACCAATAGCTTACTTTTCTGCCAAATTGGACCCGGTTGCAGCAGGTTTTCCACGCTGCCTGCGTGCCGTGGCAGCGTGTGAAAAGGCCTTAATGGCCTCAAGAGATATTGTGGGCTATTCTGACGTCACCTTACTCGTTCCTCACACGGTTTCACTCATCCTACTCGAGCAGAAAACATCTCACTTATCCACTGCCCGCTGGTTAAGATACCATACTGTGTTATTGGACATGCCGAATGTTACTGTTAAACGATGCACAGTTCTGAATCCAGCCACACTCCTTCCTCTCCCTCATGAGGGGGAGGAACACGATTGCCTGGCTGAATTACAAATACAATGCACACCACATGTTGATTTATCTGATGTTCCTTTGCAGAATGCTGACATGGTTCTCTATGTTGATGGCTCTGCCTCCAGGAACCCTGTTTCTGGCAATAACTGTGTTGGTTTTTCTGTTGTTTCAGACAGTGCCATCCTGCGCTCAGGCCCTCTTCCTCGCCACCTCTCAGCCCAGGCAGCGGAGCTCATAGCGCTCACTGAGGCCTGCAAATTGGGAGAAGGGAAGTCAGTAACCATCTACACTGACTCCAGATATGCATTTGGGGTGGTACATGATTTTGGGGCGTTGTGGCGTCACAGGAAATTTCTCACGTCATTAGGCAAACACATTGCACACCACAACTTGATCAGTGACCTTCTCTCTGCAATCATGCTACCCACACGAGTAGCAGTATGTAAATGAGCAGCACATACAGGGCAGCAAGACATTGTCTCCCTAGGCAACGCCAGAGCAGATGTAGCTGCTAAGAAAGCGGCTTCTTTATCACTTCCTCAAACTCACTCTCACTTTCCTGTACACCCTCCTCACACACACACACACACACACACTAATGCCCTCCCTTCCTTTCTCACAGCAATGCAGGCTTCTGCTACAGCGGATGAGAAACGAATGTGGAAAACATGCGGGGCTGTTTTGGAAAATGACGGTCAAGCATGTATAGTGTGTGCAACACATAATGTGGGAAGACCAGTGGCTGTAACAGGCCAGGCAGCGCATGCACCACCCACCAGACCTTTTGAACACGTAATGATGGATTTTATCGAGCTCACCCCATCAGAGGGAAAGTCACACTGTTCAGTAATGGTGGACATGTGGTCAAAATGGGTTGAGGCCTTTCCAGCCTCCAAGCAAACCGCCAGCGTGGTGGCAAAGGCGATTCTCTCTGAGGTAATCCCCAGATGGGGCATCCCGGGCAGAATCTCCAGCGACAATGGCACCCATTTTGTAAATGAGGCTATTAAACAAATCAGTGGCTACATGGGGTTTGATCTTAGAACACACTGCGCATACCATCCTGCTAGTGGCGGAGCTGTAGAGAGAGAGAATGGAACCCTAAAAGCGAAACTAGCTAAGTGCTGTGAAGACACAGGTCTCCTGTGGACAAGAGCTCTGCCCCTGGTGCTAATGTACATGAGAATAAGGAGGAGGGCCAGAACAAATCTGTCACCTTTTGAAGTATTGTTTGCAGCGCCTCCCCATGTTGGAACACAGCCTCCAAACTCTCCACCCCCTTCCACCTCACTGTGTGAGCATGACATGATCACATATTGTACTAACCTCTCCTCTGCTCTCTCCTTCATAAGACAGCAGGGGACAGCAACACTCCCACGACCGGCAGCATTCCCACTGCACTCTCTGCAGCCAGGGGACTACATAGTGGTGAAAGATTTCAGGAGAAAAAACTGGCAAGCCAGAAGGTGGCAGGGACCATTTCAGTTGTTACTCACAACCCACACAGCAATAAAGGTTGTTGAACGAGCCACTTGGATCCACGCCAGCCATTGCAGAAGGGTACCTGACCCTAGCACAACTACTCAGACACAACAGACCAACGACGAGGGTGTCACTGACATTAGCCAGCACGACTAGCGGTGGCTGATTAAGTGAGCGTCACAAGTGACGTACGCAGTTACACTGCCCTCAACCAACCCTACAATAGAGACAACACATTGCAGTACCTGACAACGACAACGACAACGACAACGCCATGGACCGCACCAGACCATGGCACCACTTCAGACAGCCAGGGCTGTGCGGCCTTAGAGGGACATTTTGTTGCCTTGGGCTGATTTCTGTGGTAATTGTGGTAACTATTTTGCTCACCATTGAAACACACACACCTGAACGACACAACACAACCATGCCAGCAAATCACACAAATCACACGCGAACATGTAGGACAGCAGGACAGGTAAAAACAATATCATACAAGGTCCCTATGACTTTACAAAAACAGCAATGGCTTTCATTTTCTCTGATAATGATGTAACTGTTTGAATCTAAGTGAATTTCAGTTACTGACACCACACAGTTGAAAATATATTGTACATATTCTTTATTGATCCATGGTATGATCAAAAGGGGGGAGTGTAATGGAAAATTTGAATACACTATAATACACTATATGTAACCTCATGCTTATGAACTACTGTGCGTGCAAAATGTCTATCTGTTCCAAGGTTGCCCTCAGCACCTGGTAATTCTCCCACACGATAAAGACTAACAGTCAACCTGTGGTTACAATGTCTCTCTGTTACTGTGGGAGGAGAGGATGAACCCGGTGGAGACTGGCTCCAGGCATCTCCTATGTATACAAGGTCATGATGTTTGTTAGCATATCTGGCTATTATCTACCTTGTACCTCCTGTTTTGCTTCTTCAATAAATGAGGGTGCAGCCCTGAGAAGGGAGACCTTTTCATGCTGACAAGCTGAGAGGCTCGCTCTGCGCAGAGCTACACCCGGGTGAAAAAACAGACTGACTGACTGACTTTTAATTGTTGCATCTCACACGAATGGGCTGAATTGAATTTCCACATTTATACAATCACATGAATTTCAAACAGATGTTTATTAGGCGTGCGTAAAGGGTGCCACCCCCCCTGCAGAGAGTTTACATCTCTAACTCTCTTCAGTGGGGCAGGAAGTTCTACGGTAGGCCTACAGTGGCAATACTTCACACTTTGTCCATCCTTAACCCGTTTAATCCCTCTTTTTTTTTTTTACTTCTGGAAGCTCTAAAAGTGCTGTTTTGGTTCTAGCAGCTAATGGAAGTTTTTAGATAATATGTTGTCTCCTCTAATTTGTATCAATGTCATGTAACTAGTGTGAATGGTCACATGACCAGGCCTCTTTACTTCCTGCTTGCACCGCTGGCGGGAAATGTCTGCCTCAAACTTGTACACGTGTACACGAGGAAGTAAGTAAAATACCTTAATTAACAGATATAAGTGAAATATTTTGTACATATTATTTAAAGGGTCTACTACTGATATATAATGAGAATTATATGCCCGCATAAATCTTTTGATCAAAAAAGAGTAAATGTAACCATGGCAACATTTGTTGCTGCTAGCAGAACACATGGTCATAGCATTATGCAAGGTGTCAAAAGTTTTAGCTGTTTATTCTATTTTCTTATGTTTTTCTATACACAGCTTAAACCTATAAGAGGTTTTGGAACTTCTGGACTTAAAAGAACCCCAAAGTCATGTGTGCTATATAACAGTCATTCCTACAGTTGAAAGAGATGTAATTGAAAGTGACTGTGATAGTGACTGCACAGATAGAGAGTACCAAGGCGAAACAGGCCATTTACCTGCTAGACTGCTGAATGGTGAAGCAGAGGTGACCTATCTGGAGGATGAGAAAGATTTTAACTTGATAATTCCAGAACTACCCCCAGACCTTCCCTGCCCCCCAACTCCCCCAACTCCAGTTGGTGAATCTCCCACAGTGTCCAGCCAGAAACCCAGAACACAAACCAAAAAAAGGAGATGTCCTGAAGAAAATTAAACCCCAAAACACCAAAAAAAACCCAGAAAAAAAATGCTTTAAAAAATAGCAAAATAGGAACAGGATTTTTAAAAGATTACGACGCCCAGCCACATCCTGTATACCAGATTTTGTGACCTATGGTCCAACTGCAGCAAATTGCATAAAACAAACTCAACCTGACCATGTTGATTTGTTCCTTTTGATGTATCCTCCTACTCTGAGGGAGCTCACTGTTGAGATGTCAAACCTCTACTCAATGCAAACCAAAGGGAAGGCCCTTGATCTGAGCATGGATGAGTTGCTGAGTTCTTATGGGGTTCTGCTCGCATCTGGCTACAGTTCAGTACCACGGAGGCACATGTATTGGTCATATGACCCTGATGTCTACAATGAAGCCATCTCAAATGCAATAAGAAGGAACCGCTTTGACGAGATAATGGTCTCAATTCATCTGGTGGATAACTCAAAGGCCACAGACGATCCTTTCTACAAAGTGCGGCCCATCTTCAGTGCACTGAATGACACCTACAAGATGATGCCATACACAAAACAGCTGTCAATTGATGAAAGCATAATACCCTATTATGGCAGGCACTGCTGCAAGCAGTTCATCAGGGGCAAACCAATCCGGTTTGGATAGTGGGGTACATGTTTAACATGGAGCCCTATTGTGGAGTCCACACACATCTGCCTGAAACTGGCTTAGGACAGGACCCAAGTGTAGTCCTTGGTCTGGCTGAACAAGCAGAAGTCCCTCCAGGATGCACATTTGAGTATGATAACCTTTTCACCTCACTTAGCCTCCTTGATGAAATGACCAAACGGGGTTATGGGTCCCTTGGCACACTGAGACAGTGCCGTCTACATGACATCCCTTTCACAGGTGTGAAGGATTTTGAAAAAATGCCTTGTGGAAGCACGGAGGTCCTTACAGAGGGGGAGAAGTTACTGGTGCGATGGAAGGATAACAGTGTTGTAACCATGGCAACCAATGCTGTAGAAAGATATTCAGAGGGTCAAGTTTCCAGGTGGAGCAAAGAGAAAAAAGCAGTTGTCACAACCTCTGTGTTTCTTTACATATAACCAAAACATGGGTGGCGTGGATCTGCATGATCTTCATGTGTCAAGATATAGATCTGCAATAAGGTCAAAGAAGTGGTGGAGGCCAATCCTGGCCTGGTCCCTTCACAGTGCAGTGGTGAATAGTTGGCTGTTCTTCAGAGATGTTGTTGGCAGTGTCCATGGATCTCCTCAAGAGATATGGAAAACAGCCTCTTGAGCAAGGCAGAAGATCTGCAACTGTGAAACCTCAGGATTCCACAAGAGGTGATGGGAAACATCACTGGCCTGTAAACACAGGAAAACGTTACCAAAGATGCAGATGATGCTACAACCGCACTGTGTATGGATGTGAGAAGTGTGACGTACCACTCCACATTGAGTGCACATTGAAGATTTTTCATGGAGAGTAAAATCTAACTGATAAGCCTTTGAGCTGTTACATAAATCAAATCTATTGAAACTGGTAACTGTAAAATAAATATTCAGATTTTTGTCACTAATAGTGCGCCTTCAGTATGCACTGTTTTTATATCTTTTGCACAGTTTTTGCGGTACAGTGAATATTTACATGCAGTTTTTTGGGTTTCTGTTGAATAACACTGTGCACTCATCTTCTGGCCATGATGTTAGTGTTCAGTAAATGTTAAGTGAATCTAAGGTACTGCCACAATGTGAATTTATTTTATTTTTATAAACTAGTATCAGTTCTTATTTTGTAAGTTCAAACATTTTTAGCTCTACTGTTATTTAACGGTTTTATGTGCTTTGAGCTGTGCTTTGCTCCTAAATTAAATTAATAAATTCAAATTCTGTTATATCTTTTGCACTTTTTTTGAGGTACAGTAAATACTGACAATGTAAATTTATTTTATTTTTATAAACTAGTATCAGTTCTTATTTTGTAAGTTCAAACATTCTTAGCTCCAAGGTTATTCAACCGTTTTATGAGACTATGAAATACAGTAATTGTGTTGTTGTCCTTGTTAGTTCCCTTCAGTATGCATTGAAATGATATCTTAATGTATCTAATAAAGTTCTAAACACATTTATAACCATGCCTAGTTATAATATGTTACTCATGTTCATGTTATTTTTATTCTTTACATGTGTAAATTGGTCAAATTGAAGAATTTGTGTAAATTTAGACTATGCGGTTTCCCACCGGCAACAATTGTTGCCGAGTATAAAACCTCAATTTCCACTAACATAACATAACATGAAATGAAAGAATTCATACCTATTATATGTTAGGGTGGTCTAAGGAGTTAAATGCATGCACTTATTTTGCAAGGAACAATTGGGGATTTAACGGGTTAAGCGTCGTTCCTTCACTGCAGCCAACACCGTAATAACGAGAGGAGCGTTTCACACGAAGTAAGTTTCAAACATATATACGTTTATCACATCTAGACTGTTTGTCTTATACACCTCTATTATCTGAAACATAAAAACACATCATACACAGATGCATGGTGCTGATATAACCGCAAAGCCTAAATACAATATTCCTTACAATAAAGAATACATAACTACAGCCTATATAATCTTCTGTATAACGATATATGACTGGTGGATTTTGAACACAACGCTGCATTCTTACAGTATTTCTCCAAACCGACCTACTTTAGGTCGGACCAGTGCTACTTATTTATGCTTATTTATCTATTAATTTATTATTCTTATCACCTACTTTATTATATGGCATCAGCGTGAATGGAAAGGCTACAAATTCCTTCGATTAAAAGACGAGTTTAATGTATGAAACCGAGAACAATGAGCGCAAAATGTGTCGCCATTAGAATTTAAAAATAAACGTGAGTACATTTAAAAAATGCATTTTTTTTTCAAAGTAAAACGCTTGGCACATTCATGACGTCATTCCCACCGTCATTTCCATGACGTAGCAGCCACTTCAAAGGACTCCTTTGATGTGTGCCCTGCAAAAATCAACCCCAGAGCTCATCACCTCTGTGCACCTTTGTGTTACACAACAGTTACACAATCATACGGACGATAACTGGAAATCAGCAGAAATATCATTTCTTTACAACAACTATACGCCAACATGCCAGTTTTAGTTCTTGGTCTAGTTGTGGTTCCTTGGGCCATCAGAACTGCTGGTCGCATCATTAGAGCTGGATTGGAGCGCATTCCCCCAGTCCACCCATTGTTAACCCAGAACCGGTCCTACTTGAGTCACCTGTAGAGGTAGACCTAGCACCACTGGCAGAGACAAATTTAAATGAAGCAGAGGAAGAGCAGAATAGCTCCTCTTCAGGCATTCGCACTTTAACTCACAGGAGTCACACAGGGTCAGATGGAAATTCAGCATTTTCTTCGGCAGCTGCTTATTCCACGGTGGCTCAAGCAACAACTCCTTCTGTTTTTCCCAGCATCAGAAATCCTGATTGCTTCAATGATATTGAAATCGTGCCTATTCCCCCCAGTTCACCCATTGTTAACCCAGAACCGGTCCTACTTGAGTCACCTGTAGAGGTAGACTTAGCACCACTGGCAGAGACAAATTTAAATGAAGCAGAGGAAGAGCAGAATAGCTCCTCTTCAGGCATTCGCACTTTAACTCACAGGAGTCACACAGGGTCCGATGGAAATTCAGCATTTTCTTCGGCAGCTGCTTATTCCACGGTGGCTCAAGCAACAACTCCTTCTGTTTTTCCCAGCATCAGAAATCCTGATTGCTTCAATGATATTGAAATCGTGCCTATTCCCCCCAGTTCTCCCATTGTTAACCCAGAACCGGTCCTACTTGAGTCACCTGTAGAGGTAGACTTAGCACCACTGGCAGAGACAAATTTAAATGAAGCAGAGGAAGAGCAGAATAGCTCCTCTTCAGGCATTCGCACTTTAACTCACAGGAGTCACACAGGGTCCGATGGAAATTCAGCATTTTCTTCGGCAGCTGCTTATTCCATGGTGGCTCAAGCAACAACTCCTTCTGTTTTTCCCAGCATCAGAAATCCTGATTGCTTCAATGATATTGAAATCGTGCCTATTCCCCCCAGTTCACCCATTGTTAACCCAGAACCGGTCCTACTTGAGTCACCTGTAGAGGTAGACTTAGCACCACTGGCAGAGACAAATTTAAATGAAGCAGAGGAAGAGCAGAATAACTCCTCTTCAGGCATTCGCACTTTAACTCACAGGAGTCACACAGGGTCAGATGGAAATTCAGCATTTTCTTCGGCAGCTGCTTATTCCACGGTGGCTCAAGCAACAACTCCTTCTGTTTTTCCCAGCATCAGAAATCCTGATTGCTTCAATGATATTGAAATCGTGCCTATTCCCCCCAGTTCACCCATTGTTAACCCAGAACCGGTCCTACTTGAGTCACCTGTAGAGGTAGACTTAGCACCACTGGCAGAGACAAATTTAAATGAAGCAGAGGAAGAGCAGAATAGCACCTCTTCAGGCATTCGCTTTTTTATTCACAGGAGTCATTCTGGCGGTAATTCCATGACCAGAGCACAAATTTTAGCAGGAATCGCCACGCTCAGAGAAATGGGTTTCGCCAACATTGTGTTGTCCATGGCTCAAGAAATATCGGCTACTTTCTTCACCGATGAGGAGACAAATTTTAAAACCCTTTTTACTTATATCCGAGAAACAATTACTGCTGTTCTTCCCGGAATCAAAGTAAGAACCACAGTGAATATTTACCCACTAAGAGTTGACATTAGGATATTCCATGTTGAGCCTTCTCCTCTCCCAAACTCAGTAGTTGACCTCGAGACATCACAGCCTGCTGGCACAGAGTCAGATGGAATATTGGCAACTGCTTATGAGTCACCTGTAGAGGTAGACCTTGCACCACTGGCAGGGACAAATTTAAATGAAGCAGAGGAAGAGCAGAATAGCACCTCTTCAGGCATTCGCTTTTTATTCACAGGAGTCATTCTGGCGGTAATTCCATGACCAGAGCACAAATTTTAGCAGGAATCGCCACGCTCAGAGAAATGGGTTTCGCCAACATTGTGTTGTCCATGGCTCAAGAAATATCGGCTACTTTCTTCACCGATGAGGAGACAAATTTTAAAACCCTTTTTACTTATATCCGAGAAACAATTACTGCTGTTCTTCCCGGAATCAAAGTAAGAACCACAGTGAATATTTACCCACTAAGAGTTGACATTAGGATATTCCATGTTGAGCCTTCTCCTCTCCCAAACTCAGTAGTTGACCTCGAGACATCACAGCCTGTTGGCACAGAGTTAGATGGAATATTGGCAGCTGCTTATGAGTCACCTGTAGAGGTAGACCTAGCACCACTGGCAGGGACAAATTTAAATGAAGCAGAGGAAGAGCAGAATAGCACCTCTTCAGGCATTCGCTTTTTTATTCACAGGAGTCATTCTGGCGGTAATTCCATGACCAGAGCACAAATTTTAGCAGGAATCGCCACGCTCAGAGAAATGGGGTTCGCCAACATTGTGTTGTCCATAGCTCAAGAAATATCGTCTACTTTCTTCACCGATGAGGAGACAAATTTTGAAACCCTTTTCACTTATATCCGAGAAACAATTACTGCTGTTCTTCCCGGAATCAATGTAAGAACCACAGTGAATATTACCCCACTAAGAGTTGACATTAGGATATTCCATGTTGAGCCTTCTCCTCTCCCAAACTCAGTAGTTGACCTCGAGACATCACAGCCTGCTGGCACAGAGGTAGATGGAATATTGGCAACTGCTCATGAGTCACCTGTAGAGGGAGACCTAGCACCACTGGCAGAGTCAGATGGAATTTTGGCAACTGCTAAATCCATGGCCAGAGCACAATTTTTAGAAGGAATCGTCGCGCTCAGAACAATGGGGTTCTCCAACATTGTGTTGTCCCTAGCTCGAGATTTAATTACTACTTCTTTCACGGTGGCTAAAGGAGGAATCACTGATTTTATGTCCTTAATTGTGGAAGGAACCATGGCTGTTTTCACCCTAGCTAAGGCAAGTTTTTCAACTTTTTTGACCATGGCCCAAGCAGGTATTGCTGCTGTTATCCACCCACTCAAAGCAGGTATTGCTGCTGTCATTCACCCACTCAAAGAAAGAATTGCTGCTGGTTTTTCCGCAATTCAAGCGACAATGGCACGATGGAGCCAGCGGAGGACCCCCTAATGGACCAACTTTTCCCCCCACACTTGTATGAACGGCTTGTGTCTATACAATATGCTAATCTGATATATATATTTTTTTTCATATATTTTTTATTTTATAATTAATAATCAATTCTAGCCGGCCAACTGCTTTTGACCATCCATCACTACGTCATACTGAGTTTTACTTGAATGACAGTGACCGACAGCAGTGGCCTGGAAATATGGTGGCACTGTGGCTTAATAATCCTCCAGTGTCCACGTGGGTTTTCCCCGGGTGCTCCGGTTTCCTCCCACAAAGTACTGTTACTGTCAGGCGGCACCCCAGTCTCTGCTTTACGCATAGCGCATGTAACTACACAGGACGAAGAAATGCAACAAGTCTCACATTTGCTTTCACTCCCCTGGTTTTAGCCTTTAATACAGCACAATCTGTCTTCCAATGTCCTTTCTCGTGACAATAGTTACAGATATTCCCATTGTCAAACTGATCACTTGCTTTAAGTTCAGGTTTGAAATGGCCAATTCTCTTTGAACGCGTCACCATTTTACCAGACTGCGCACAAGCAACCTGCATATGTTATTCGGATCAGCTGATAGCAGCAAAAAAAAAAAAAAAACGTCAAGCAAACATATACTCAAATGGTCAAATCCAGCTACGAAACACTACACAATCATTCTGAAATAGTCTACTTACCCAACAAAGCCATCATCCAACGCATCCTTTCCTCCACACTCTCCCACAAGAGCCAACAAACGTTTACGGGCCTGCACCTGCACAGGTAAACCGGAGAACAAAGGATCTATACCAGAGCGCACCACTAGCGCTGCTGACAACTTTACGCATACGCGCACCCAAAAAACTAGACCCTAGGATTAGAAAAATCCCCCAGAAAGTGGCCTACAACAAACACCCTATCACCTGGTGGTATACAGTAACAAAATACCAAATTTACAAATAATCGTGCAAAATGGGAACATCACGAGCCACAGAGTGGTCTCTGAAACTGCCCTTATGGAGCAATACGTACTCATCAGCTGAAACAGCAGCCTCAGCAGCTGTAGTCATTTTCCATTCTGTTATGTATGTTGCAATGCATTCTGGAAGACGACTATTTTTAAACTGCTCCAAAATCATCAAATTGAAGTGAACAACGGGAGCCGGATCCAGATTTTTTACCCGTTAATTTTTTCCCCCCAAATTCTCTCGCTCTCTCACGTTTCCCTCCCACCTGTTTGTGTACTCACTGTACCGTGTGTGTCTGTAACCCCTCCCTCCCCTCCTGCTCAGTGTAGATACACAGACGTCGCCACACATCTTGACCAATCCTGCAAATACGGATGAGGCTCCCAATCAGGAGCCGGCTCCCGTCGTTCACTTCAAAGAGCTGGATCGTTCGCGACTGACCCATCACTACACGACACAGTGAGCACACGAACAGGTGGGAGGGAGACGTGAGAGAGCGAGAGAACTTGGTGCTACATAGACAGAAACACTGGAAAGGAGAGGAAAATTAGTGACAGGAAACGTAAAGTTTGGACACATCTTAATAATTCTCCAGTGTCCACGTGAGTTTTCCCCGGGTGCTCCGGTTTCCTCCCACAGGCAAAAAAATACAAATATAATCTATATAAATCCACAACGCCGTTCACTGGTACCCACCAGAGAGGTATAAACCTCCATTCAGTTTGGAGTTTCCCCGCTATCTAAACCCAACCTGCTAACTAAACTCCCACTAGTCTTCCTGTGGTTAGTTGTGGTGGGTATTTATGCACTGTTGACCGCTGGATCAGGAAGTAATGATGGGTCAGTCGCGAACGATCTGGCTCTAAGAGCCGGCTCTTTGAAGTGAACAACAGGAGCCGGTTTCTGATTGGGAGCCGGATCAAGTTTTTCCCCCCGAAACACTGGAAAGGAGAGGAAAATTAGTGACAGGAAACATAAAGTTTGGTCACACCTTTATAATTCTCCAGTGTCCACGCGGGAGTTTTCCCCGGGTGCTCCGGTTTCCTCCCATAAACAAAAGAATACAAATATAATCTATATAAATAATGTAAATATAATCTATTAATAAATAAAAAAAAAAAAATATATATATATATATATAAATCTATTTTATACACAAATCTATAAATAAAAATTCTAATCATTAATAAATTGTGATTTGCATCATTTATTAATGCCATACATACTTGCATTTTGAATAAACATTCATTATTAAGAAAAACATGAAACAACAGCACAGCGTTACTTTCACTAAGTGTCTGTTCTCAATAAAGGAAATGTTGCCTTGGTAAAAGATAGGAGAAAAGCATCTCCCCACATCCTCTTTCATTCATTCTCATCCTCTCTACTTTTTTGCTTTCATGATGTTGGTAACTAAACTTTCCTGCAGGTGTTTCACATTTAAAGCCTTCACTTGAAAGGATTATAGTTACAGTTGCAAAAGGGCCTTCTGCAACATTAATATCTGATTAATCGCCACCATATCGTTATCCTTTCAACAAGATTGGACGGCTGAGGATGCTAGTACATTCCTGCCTCCCTCTTTACTCCACAGTATTGGTGGCTCTATCCCCATCGTGTTTTCCTATTACTCTGAGTTTCTGGCCCAGGAGAAACAAGGAGAGCATCTGAGCTGGCACTGCATGTTCTGGACGATCGGTGGGATCTACGCCTCCGCCATGGCCTGGGCCATCATCCCACACTATGGTGAGAAAAACAAACAGATCACTCAGTCAGGAAATCATTGTTTCAGACAATATGTAGTTAATGTGTTAGTCAACCAGCTAAACAGCCTGTAACCTTAACCATTTTATTTTATACCACAAAATGGGATCATGGGATCATCCTCCTGCAGCAGACACCTCTCTTTATCAACCTTGTCATCCCCACCCGCCAATCTGACACCCACTACAGACCCTGACACATCTCCCACCACCTCCCAGACTGGACTTCATATCACAGTCAGCCAAATGAGGAGAGAGCTGGAGAAGCTCAAACAGAGGAAAGCTGCTGGACCGGACCACATCAGCCCTTGAGTAGTGAAGGCATGTTCCAGCCAGCTCTGTGGAGTTTTCCAGCACCTCTTCAACCTGAGTCTGCCCCTTCAGAGAGTGTCAGTGCTCTGGAAAACATCCTGCCTGGTCCCAGTGCCCAAAAAGGACATCCTGTGACACTGAAGGACTACAGGCCGGTAGCTCTGACCTCTCAAATCATGAAAGTCACGGAGAGACTGGTCCTGGCACACCTCAGAGCATTAGTGTGCCCATCGCAAGACCCCCTGCAGTTTGCATATCAACCTCATGTGGGGGTTGATGATGCAATCATCTACCTGTTGCAGAAGGCCTATTCCTCCTTGAACAGACCCAACACCTCAGTCCACGTCATGTTCTTCGACTTCTCCAGCGCCTTCAACACCATCCAGCCCAGACTGCTGAAGGCCAAACTGGAGAGCACGCAGGTGGGTGCTCCCCTCATCACTTGTGTAGGAGCCGCATTTAAGTTTATTTGAATTCCATTATTTACATTGTCTTTTGTCAGTGTGCGCCCCCTACAGGTGGTGATGGTGCCACCCTTTAAGGCAGTCGCCCATCATGCATGGGGGAGGAAAGCAGCCCAGCAAACACCGTCATTGACCGCAGCTTGTGAAGCTGCCTGGGCACTCTCGGCCTGTTGCTGTTTGGAGCTACAATCAAGTTTAGCTGTAGCCTGGTCCTGCCAGTTATAGAATATTTTAAGACCTCTGCAAACAATGCGTTTTATTTTCCGTGTTTAAGTTACAATAAATTACCGGCATCATTCTTCAATCAACTCTCACTGGATTTATTCGATCACAAACTGCGAGTCTGACACTGCACCGCTGCTTTCCCCATGTGGTAAAACGAAGGAAACTGGAAGTAAGGGATTATAAGAAAAATCCAAAACGAAATTCTGCCACTACAACTTGGTTCGATGACTATCTGACGGGCAGACCGCAGTTTGTGAAATTAAAGAACTGTGTGCCTGACCGTCTGCCCCCCCAGGGAACTGTACTGTCTCCCTTCCTCTTCACCACCTACAGTGCAGACTTTAAGTACTGCACTGAGTCGTGTCATCTGCAGAAATTCAGAGGATGCTGGCAAAACTGCTGACAATCATGAACAAAAAAAATGCGATCAACTTCTAAAATATAATGCATTTTAGAGGTTAATCAACCATTCTCATTTTGATTGTCCCTAATCATAATAAAAAGTAATAAATATATAATATAAGGAAGAGATACTATTCAATACTTATTCCACCACTGCCTTTTGATGCTTCACTATGGAACAACTACATTAGAGGCTCTCAGGGTTCAGAGATTTTCAGCTGTGTTTGAGTGGGTGGCAAAACAAGAATTACCTTAATTTTCATCTTGTTTACTTTAGTCACCAGCAGCTATCTTAATAAGGTTAGGTATAATCAGAACTTATTTGATCAGTGGTTTCAGCCTTTCTACTAACAGTGTGTGTCAGTGGTATAAAATTGCAAGTTAACTGCAGCTCTTGCTTCACCTAGAGGAGTTACCAGATACCAGACTGAATGTTTTCAGCAGCTATACAAATAGTATAGCACAAAGAAAAGAACAGCTGTGTAATGATCTTCTTTACATACATGATCCTGCTACGGAGCCTTCATCCAGAGAGAGTCTGTGGTCTAAAGCATGTATGTTTACTGTAGATGTTTCAAGGCTAGGCAGTCAATTATTTCCGTTGTAGCTGTCTTGTCTGGGGCTATAAGATCTAAGCATCTTAGTTTTATTGTAGATCCAGTAACTCCCTCCATTTAGCATTTATAAGAAGTACATAAACACAGAATAATGATTCATACCACTCAAAATGCAGGTGAAGCTGATATATAGACATTTCAATTGTCTGTTAATGTATTTGTTAACAATTCTAACTTCCTACATAACTCATGAAACATCTGTACATCATGATTGATGACACACTGTAACATAGCTGTGATCATATTTAATGAATACACAAAGCCAAATCTGTACAGTGTTCCTGCTCTAGATCCTGCAGTTCTTGCTAATTTCAGGCCTATCTCCAAACTTCCTTTCCTTTCAAAAATCCTGGACAAGATTGTGCACAGTCAATTAATGGCCTTTCTGGAAGAACATAATATCCTAGAGGTTTTCCAATCCGGTTTTAAAACCCTGCACAGCACCAAATCAGCTCTCGTAAGAGTTTTTAATATCTTTTTAGCTACTGACTCTGGTGACTGTGTTATCCTTGTGCTTTTAGATTTAACTGCTGCATTTGACACAGTGGATCATGAAATATTGATCTCACGTTTGAAGCAGTGGGTGGGCATCAGGGGCATAGCACTGGAGTGGTTCAGGTCGTACTTGGCTAATCGAACTTTCTGTGTCAGCCAAGGTGACTCTCTATCCCCCTCTGCTTCTCTCTCGTTCACAGGGCTCAGTTCTTTGCCCTCTACTTTTCTCTCTCTTTTTGCTCCCACTTGGTTCCATACTTAGGAAGCACGGCTTTTCATTCCACTGTTATGTCAGATTTATGTGCCTCTTAAAAAGAAAAATGAATACTCTGTCAGACTGCTACTTAAGTGCCTCGATGACATAAAGGCCTGGATAGCTCTGAATTTCAATGATAAAAAGACGGAAGGTGGT
This sequence comes from Dicentrarchus labrax, assembly GCF_905237075.1. Classification (NCBI taxonomy): domain Eukaryota; kingdom Metazoa; phylum Chordata; class Actinopteri; family Moronidae; genus Dicentrarchus; species Dicentrarchus labrax. Next base: position 54,772 of record NW_026136909.1, on the reverse strand, counting down.
TTTTGGTGGCACCACTGGGACCCCCCCTGTAGATCTGGGTTCCTTGGCCCAGTATATTAAACCTAGCATCACAAACCTAGGGGTTAAAGTTGACCCTGAGCTTAAGTTTGACAGTCAGATAAAGGCTGTTGTCAAATCAAGCTTTTTCCATTTGAGGCAGGTGGCCAAAATAAAGCCAATTCTATCAAGGCAGCACTTTGAGACGGTAATCCACGCCTTTGTTACCACTCGGCTGGATTACTGTAATGCACTGTATGTGGGGGTTAGCGGGTCCTCCATCGCCCGTCTCCAGATGGTACAGACGACGCTGCACGTCTTTTAAGTGGCACATGTAAACATGAGCACATTTCCCCCATTTTAGCCTCACTCCACTGGCTGCCTATTCAATTTAATTTCTTATTTTGATTGCTTTTTATTGCCTGGCTATTATTTTTACTCATGTTTTATGTCTTTTCATTTTATTGTTGTATTTTATATTTAATTTTGCGCCTCAAGTGAGCTGTTATGTCTTTTATTTATGATGTTGTGGTGACCGACAAGTAAGACTGAAAGAGACATTCACCAAGGGACTGTACCTTTAAGAGAGAGGTGTGATGGGATGCCGGTTCCGGGTTAACGTAGTGTGGCCGTTTCTGACCTCACTCGCTGTACAGTGTGTTATGATATTGAAGTGGAGAGTGAAGCTGACTCGACGCATCTCCGTCTCTCGTCTCCTCACTTATTGCACTCCACAATGTCTTATTTATTCTCCTGTACAGCACTTTGGTCAACTTTGGTTGTTTTAAAGTGCTTAACAAATAAAGTTGGATTGGACAAAGTTTGAATATTTTGTCTAGAATTGTGTTTCTCATGGTCTGAGAGTCTTTCAGGTGCCTTTTGGCAAACTCCAGGTCGGCTGCCATGTGCCTTTTACTAAGGAGTGACTTCCGTCTGGCCACTCTACCATACAGGCCTGATTGGTGGAGTGCTGCAGCAATGGTCTGGAAGGTTCTCCTCTCTCCACAGAAGAACCCTGGAGCTCTGTCAGGGTGACCATGGGGTTATGGCCACCTCCCTGTTGGTCCCCTTCTCCCCCGATCACTCAGTTAAGAGGGACGGCCAGCTCTAGGAAGAGTCCGGGTGGTTCCAAACTTCTTCCATTTAAGGATGATGGAGGCCACTGTGCTCATTGGGACCTTTAAAGCATAATGTTTCTGTACCCTTCCCCAGATCTGTGCCTCGATACAATCCTGTTTCTGAGGTCTACAGACTACAGTCGTTATGGTTTTTTCTTTGATGTTTTAAGGTCCCTTTCACCCACCCACACTTCCTTTGATACTCACTGACTGCAGCTGGTTGCAGAGATACAGAGAAAAAAAACTGCAAATTTGTATGAAATAGTACATTTTTGAACATTTCCACATAAAAGTGCATTATAGGTTTAATTTAGTCTAGGTTTTTATTGCAAGATCACTGGTTGAAGCCTCACAATGTATATTCGACTAATCTGTGCATGAGAATGTATGCACAGATTAAAATCAATGTGTTTATTAAAATAGAAGCAAAGCTTTTTTTTTATCCTGAAAACATTTTCCTTAATTGGCTGTTTAATGTTTATTTTCAACATCTAATTCTCCCAATTGTGTGTCAAAGTTTTGTGGTGTTTGGCACTCATTTCATGCCGTCTTACAAAGTTGCTGCTTAATGACTGGATCAAAAGATTCACCACAACACTAACCAGAAAAAAACAGAGGCTTCCCAAACTATAGCAAGCTGTAAAGACATGTTGAATTACTGAGAGTGACTCAGCACATGTTGGTGACCTTTCACCCTCCCTGCTGTTTGTTTAAGTTTTTGGTTTTTCTCCTCCAGAATGGGAAACACGACGAGGCGTGGATGATTCTGAAGCAGGTCCATGACACCAACATGAGGGCGAAGGGCTACCCAGAGAGGGTCTTCTCTGTAAGTCACACCCAGTAATTGTATTGTCACTATTGTCTGTATGCAGGAAGAAATGTCTTCACACAGCGCTTGTGTGTCTGTCTGGAGACTAGTGCAGTGCAGCAGGTTTTGAGCTCTGGGATGCATACATTTGCATATTAATAAGTTAAAACAGGTTTTCTTTAAACTACTGTAATCTCTTAATGCTTCGATCCACACAGTTCATATTAATAGTTAAATGAAATATGGTGATATAAATACTTTATATCCTCTTATTACTGCATTAATTAGTACAATGAATTAGCATAACTGGTGGATGTTTAATATCTAGTGTTAATGGTGAGCCATTACGCAGATCAGATGACTCTCATTATATCATTTTCATTGTTTTAAGGGTTGTGTACCCACATGGGAGAGATATATTTTCTTGTACAGATTTACAGACATGTAGACATTACTTAGAATAATACGGAATACTAATATAGAAAGAACATTTACTGATTATCTGTAATATTTCAAAGCAAGTGTTTACAGACGAAGAAGCAATGGAAAATCCTATAATGAATTAATTATAATTTTTGTATGTTTGATATCACATAAAAGCATGTTTTATTCTTTCACACACACAAAGCCACGTTTAATTGTTTCAATAGCCTGTGTGCAAAATTGGGTTGATATCAGTAAATATTATGAAAAACAAGTTTTGAAACAAGTGCTATGAAGAAACGCAATTAACAATTATTAAACCAGTGGTTCTCACACTTTTTTGGTCATTCCTCACTTTGGACAAGGGGGAATTTTCAAGCCCCACCTGCCCCCCATCGCCCCAACACAATGCTAATGAAATACGCAACAAGCTTAAAATGTTCCAATTTATTTAAGTAACAGGTAGTATCAGTATAGTAACAAATTGTATCTAAATACAAACTATCTACATCATATAACAGCAAGTTCAAAAATAAAGAAAATAAAAGTGAAGCTGTTTCAAAATTTTTATCAAGTTCAAAAATAGAAAAGAAGAGAAATCCATTTGGCAAGACTGGTCTATTTATCCCTGCATTAGTGGCTGCAATGAGCCTGTTTTGCATTGCACAGTTTCTCAAAGCGGGGTTGCAGGCTTGATACTGCCACTCTCAAGTCATGCTCAATGTTCAGCTGAGATCTGTACTTTGTTTTAAGTGAAACAACAGCTGAAAAGCCCATCTCACAGAGATATGATGCACACAGCTCTCTGCCCAATGAGTGGATACTCCCTCTCCACTCCAAACCAGATCTCACTAAGAGTCTGAGTTTTAAACCTGAGCCTCAGGGTGGAGTCAGATGTCATCTCAATAAACTGGTCCTCCTCAGCAGACCTAAAATCAGCAGGTGCTGCAGACAGAATATAAATAAATAGGCTTACTTTATTTGTCATTGCATAATAAACACAAAGAAATCAGTTTGACAACAATCCATTCCAGTTAGTAAGTAGCATACAACATAAATAAAATGCATGTATAATATATGAGTATACTATTCAATAAAATGTCAAAATACCAACCTGCTGCATTAAATGGATCAATAACCCAGGCATACTGAGCACTGTTGTTTGGGAAGTATTTTTGAAACAATCCTCTCAGGGAAGAGATGTGCTGCTTAATCAGTATCCAATGGTCCTTTTAGATCATCACGTCGGGGTCACTAAATTGTTGTGTATCAAAATGATCTTTAGGACATAAGACAAACAACTTCTCTCAGTTAAGAAGTTTATTTAGAATTGTATAATTAAAATAATACTTGTACAAGGATCTTGTTGGATTGAGAAGCCACAGTCAGCGAAGTGCTGTTACTCTGTCTTTTCTCGCCCCCAGAAGAAGAGTCGTGATCAAAGGTTACAATAGGTTATATCATTTTTACATTTAAGCAATGTGATTGGTTGACTATATGATGGGACGCAACCGTGGTTTAGACTTGGTGCATCCTTGTTGGTGCTCAGACTGGTCCCAGTCTCTTGGCACACGACCCAACCAATTCCGAGGAGACAGCGCCCAAAAGAGAATGAATTATTCCACCCCAGGTGTTCCAGCCAGAGATAAGTTGTTCTAACTCCCATGCTCAGGTGTTTGTAGCAATTGCAGCTTGGAATCACAGATGAGAATATGTGTCAGTGTTTTCTTATCATTGTGTGTAATGGCTATGAGAAGTGCAGGTTTTCACATGTATGTGTATTAAATAAATTGAAATTACTAATACCTAACAGTTTGAACATTCATATAACCGCTCCAGTACTCACTGGCCTCCGAAGAATAAGAACAATGATGGTAACTGAAGATATGTTATGTTTTATATCCCTCATGTGACCAATGATTAAAACATATATGCTTGATTAAGTTGATTAAAGTTGCATTAGCAGTTAGCTTGATGTAGTGAGGGAGGGGGAGATGCTGTAGTCGGTGGACTGGCTTGATGAGTAACGTTAACGTTAGTACGTAACGTTAGCTGCAGTAATGTTACCAGAGGCTGCATTTTCTTGCTTGATAGCATGTCCCTTGCCACACTTTGAAATTCAACATCCTGGTAACGTCACAATTCTCAGTGAGGATCATTCTTGATAGATAATGTTAAATGTATAGGTACAGACTTAAATTAGACCACATGCTCAACTTCTTAATTAGGTTATGTTAAGCTAGTAGTTGAGGCTAAAGTTTAATGCAGTTTTTCTGCTGTCTGTGCACATTTTAAATTTGCTCTGTGCTTACTAATTAGAAAGCAGCACTTGATAAAGTCAGGAAAGTGAATCTTTGTGTTCTCTAAATTAAGCTTAGTGAAAGGTAATGTTAAACTGCTCGGTTAAATCAGCATGGTGCAGTTGGTGTCACGGCCCTGGCCTCCTTCATGCCACTGGTGGGCGTGGCCGCTGGAGCGCCTACTTACACACCTGTGGTTCATCACACTACTCAGCACTCCTGTTCCTCATCACCAACTCACCCTTCATAAGCCAGGCCGACCTTCCAGTCCCCGTTGGATCGTTGAACCATCTAGTATGATATAACGCCAGCCAAACCAGAAACTTTTGCTATTTAAGAATTACCTGTTGCTAACTTGTTTTTTCCCCTGTCTCACCACCAGACCCAGAGCACTGGAGCCCGGACCCCATACCCACTCTCTGTGTCATCTGCCTCATCTGAATCTTTGGCCACTCATTCCAAGTTTGTTTGTGCACTTCAAATAAAACTCTTTATTTGAAACTTCACTCTAGTCTGCGCCTGAGTCCCGGTCACCATTCCTGACAGTTGGTACTTATTTACAATACATAGACATTCCTCAAACGTCCTCACTATCTTAATCTCCCGTAAATCCGTGTAGAGGAGGTGCATTACTCTGATTAGAGCGATGTCCTTATTCCTGATGTTAAATGTTTAGTAATTCTTTCAACTTTTTCTGTGTTGGAATTAAAACTGTGTTGGATGTGATGCTTGAGATTTACATTGGCAAGAAAATGTATCTAAAATCAAGTTTATTTATTAGAGATTTTTTTAAATATTGTGGTGCACCCGACCACATCAGCCCTTGAGTACTGAAGGCATGTTCCAGCCAGCTCTGTGGAGTTTTCCAGCACCTCTTCAACCTGAGTCTGCCCCTTCAGAGAGTGCCAGTGCTCTGGAAAACATCCTGCCTGGTCCCAGTGCCCAAAAAGGACATCCTGTGACACTGAAGGACTACAGGCCGGTAGCTCTGACCTCTCAAATCATGAAAGTCATGGAGAGACTGGTCCTGGCACACCTCAGAGCATTAGTGTGCCCATCGCAAGACCCCCCTGCAGTTTGCATATCAACCTCATGTGGGGGTTGATGATGCAATCATCTACCTGTTGCAGAAGGCCTATTCCTCCTTGGACAGACCTGACACCTCAGTCCACGTCATGTTCTTCGACTTCTCCAGCGCCTTCAACACCATCCAGCCCAGACTGCTGAAGGCCAAACTGGAGAGCACGCAGGTGGGTGCTCCCCTCATCACTTGTGTAGGAGCCGCATTTAAGTTTATTTGAATTCCATTATTTACATTGTCTTTTGTCAGTGTGCGCCCCCTACAGGTGGTGATGGTGCCACCCTTTAAGGCAGTCGCCCATCATGCATGGGGGAGGAAAGCAGCCCAGCAAACACCGTCATTGACCGCAGCTTGTGAAGCTGCCTGGGCACTCTCGGCCTGTTGCTGTTTGGAGCTACAATCAAGTTTAGCTGTAGCCTGGTCCTGCCAGTTATAGAATATTTTAAGACCTCTGCAAACAATGCGTTTTATTTTCCGTGTTTAAGTTACAATAAATTACCGGCATCATTCTTCAATCAACTCTCACTGGATTTATTCGATCACAAACTGCGAGTCTGACACTGCACCGCTGCTTTCCCCATGTGATAAAACGAAGGAAACTGGAAGTAAGGGATTATAAGAAAAATCCAAAATGAAGTTCTGCCACAACAACAGTCAATGACGAGCTGTGGATTCATTGGGAGGAAACTCTTCGAACGACGCGCTTAGGAGACAATAGGACATGTCGGCCTGAGGCTTGGACTTTAATAAAGGAAAGAGGTATGTGCTTGAAATACCGCTATCCTGAACTACTTTTTCGTTTTGCAATATTACAGAAAGAATTTAGAAACTATTTCGGATGAGGATTTTTTGAGTTTATGGACCGAGATCCGTATTTTTGGTGGAAATTAAAAAGACGAGCGTATTGAAACTCTGCGTAATATGCATGAATGAAGCAGAGACAACTTGTTTTTGTTTTAAATACTGCCGACTGTTTTTCGACTTTTGACTAATATTGCATTGTCCGGAAGAAGAGTCGTACTTATTTGTGCCTTTTGAAAGTTTATTTTGGATATTCATGGCAGGTAAAAACGAACATGAAACAACAACAAACATGGATGATGCCATAACACATCTCCGTTTCGCAAGATCAGAAAAAATGTCTCATATCACTTGCAGAATGAACATTATAAATAACTTGATGGCTGGAGAGGAATTTATTGATGAGGTAAAAGGAAATATGGTTAAGTTCGATGAATATCTTACCGACTTTAAGGACCTGCATGCGTCTTATGCTGAAACATTGGATGAGGAAGCCCGTCATGAGGACGATGAAAAATGGTATCTGCCAAGATGCGCACAGATTACGGCTTTCATTGTAAAAGCCACAAAGTGGATTAGAGCTATAGAGGATCCCAGTTCCCCCATTTTAGCCGAGGCCACTTCGTCTATTGAAGTGGATGATCCTCTGCCAGATTTCGCTGATAACGCCAACGCGGACCTTGACTTTACTGATGCGCAATCAGGTGCGTCCAAAGATGCACCCGATTTGACTGTTGTCATACCATTGAATAAGTGTAATCCTGATACAATCATCCCACAGATATGGGCCAGTAGGGGCCTACTCTACCTACTAGTAGGTGCAGGAGGGAGTTATCACCCATTCATCTGGCTGATCCAATGCTATTCAAGCCCAGTAGGTACAGAAGGTGAAAAAAAGTGTCCATCTTGTCTCACCACATTAGTTTTTGTTTTATCTCATGAATAATTTATCTTCTACCTGTAGATGAGGACAAGTTAGTGAGTAATCCTTTGTTTTTTTTATTGTTACTGATAATAACAGGGATTAGGGAAAAAAACTGTTCTCCGAAAAGTCTTCTGTTTGCATCCTTCTTTGCATGTGTCTGGTTCATTGTGTCTACATGCACACAAACAATATTATCGTGCTGCTATCAAGGAATTGCATTGCACATTTAATTTGATGAGTAGGCTGTACCACAAAAAATACCTCTCTTCCTCTTTTTCTTCCCTTCACCTGTTGCACTGGTCAGGGAGATAGTAGGTCTGGGAGAGCAGGAGCACTGTGCAGGCACACCTGTGACAAAGGTGGATGACTTTAGACACATTACTTAAAATATGGCAGAAGGTGATTAATGCTAACACTCACTTTCAGTCATGGTTTTTTGAGAGGGAGATGCTGAGGCGGTGCTTGGGGGCTGGACAGGGACGAGGGTTAGGGTGTAAGTCTCCTCCTCATAGTCCATTTGGGGATGAGAAGTAGATGGGAGAAAGGTGGAAGAGTCTGGAGGATGAGGAGGAGGAGAGGGTTGGGAGGGAGAGGTGGTAGACTGTGGAGTTGGAGATGGGCTTTCTAAAAAGGGTTTTACAGGCCCGTCCCCTCCAGGGCACATGTAGGTGATCATTTCAGCATTTACTGTGTTCACCCCCTTCTTCTTCTTCCCGATGAACAAAATTGGGTTGTAGCCAAAGGCAGCAAGCTTGCTCACCTGAAATGTACACAATTAGACAAAATGTTAACATGGCATTATTATTACACACTGACATGTTACAATTTTTTCACTTTATTTGAATGTTATGTGTGCACCAGTGTTTGCTAATGTCTATAATCTTTTTCAAGGGTTTCTTAAGGATTTTCTAATGAACTGTAGGTGTGTGTACATATAACATTCTTTCAGACAGAAAAGTGTGGACAGGGTTCTGTGGAGCGCATGGATGAAGCACTTGTGCATTGAGAGAAACAAATGCTATGTTAACAGAGAGTTCACTGTCTCTGTTATTATAGTTTCTGTCTGAAATATCATAAAGCTCAGGAGACAGACATGGTCAAAACAAGTTTTCTCTCCATTTCTTTTTAGTTTAGTTCTTCGGAGATGCAAACACATGCATTGCACCCTCAGTTTAATATTTTGCACTTTCAGTTCAAATTGCATATTAATGCCAAGCATAAGGTGGTCTGGCACATGGACTGCGTGAGCATCTTCATTCTCACCAGCAGCTCAATCAGCAAAAGAGTTGGATGAAGACTAATAAAGGTCAGCGGGTGTGGTGATTAATAAATACTCTCCCAGCTTGTCACATCACTGGTCTCATAGCTCTGAAACAACTGAGCTAATCAGTTAAACATGATAGCAACAGCTCAACAAATAGAAATCTTCGTCTCAGGAAATGTCTGGATGGTTCAGACAGTCACAACATGAACACACCTCACCACGAATCTGCAGCCAATGACAAATGAAGTATGATTTTCCCATAAATAGTTAATATAATAATATATAAACTGATTGATTATATGATTATTTCGGACAAAGACTGTTTTATTTGGAATTCTAATGTATCCCACCTCATACATGGTCACATAGTTTAGTAATTAATGATATACAAATGTGTTTGCACAGCACTTGTCATAGTATTTAGCCATGATTCCTCTGAGGACTGGAGTTTGAGGGTATGGGTGTCCTTCTGACTCGTAAAGCAAACTGTTGCTGAAAATGACTGACACCCTGTTTAACTTACTGCTGTCTACAACTTTTCCGTCTGTGTTCCAGCATAATCTGTTTATCTGGGACCCAACTCTGGATCATCATACACTACTCTACTTTAATAGCTGTTGGCAGCTCGCACTGTAACTACTAGGGTACCACCACTAATTTGAGATGCACCTGAAGTCATTTGGTTCTGGAACCGGGCCTAGCTCTCTCCTCATTGGTGAAAAATGTGCTATTGATCAGAAAAAAATGCTATTTGGACCACAAGCCCATATGTCAATAATGAGCCAACTCATTTTGAATCTTTAGCTAAATTTAAGGTTAGGGGTGGCTCATATAAAGTGGCGGCATTATGTTCAACAACCTTTAATGAATACAATGGATGTGCACACACAACACATCAAAGTCAATACTCACTGCCTTTTCTTTTTCTTTGAATGACTTTTTTTGCAGGAGGCAAACACAGCAGCTGGCACAGGTCTCCCGATTGGCATGATGCTTGCTCCACAATTGGGGCAGCTTCTTGCTTTGGGCTTCGTCATGACTTTGAGAGCAAGATGAATGGAAAAGCTAATAAGAGTGTGACACATAAAAAGAACTAAGTTACAATTGACTGCAAGGGCTGTCTAAATACAGCTAGCAATCTCAATAGCACACACCAATTTCCCGTTTACCAGCATAATGTGCATAACATAGCATGCATTAGCTAACCAAAACTGATGTTACATAGAAACCTTTTTTTAATGTGTTATACCTGTGTGTAGCACAAAAGTAATATTGCTGCATCTTTAAATATACAAACTATATTGTTTTATAGTTTACATTTTTAGGTACATGCTCAAAACATTAAGTGTGTTTCTTACCTGCTTCTTCCTTCTACTAAACATTTTCTAAACCTGTGACTCTCGGTTCCCACGCGAGGACAGTACCCGCGTTACCAAGTACCGCGAACAAGACGCCGTGAATGACGTCACTTCTCGTCGCTTGCACTTTAAATCATAAAACATAAACAGTATTTCAGTAAAGAGAATTTAAAAATATATATATGTAAATTAAAAAAGAAGTCAAAAAAGAACTCAGAAAAAAAATATATGAAGCGGCTGTAAAACTATGTGAAATAAACATTAACTGTTTTTTAATATCAATCATCTAGATGAAGTGTAATTACTGATTCGGCTGCACTAAATGTTTGATATATTCAATAGATGTATGATATTACGACCCTATTTTACAACCCTACTTTGAAAACCGGAAGAATTAGCTAACCCAAATCCACATTATAGAATAACAGTTAGTATATCTGACATAAGCCAACATCTTTACTTTTTCTTAAAATTAATCATATAGATGGAGTGTTATTACTAATTCAGCTGCACTTAATGTTCGATATATTCATTAAATGTTGTTGTGATCAGAGTATTTTTACGGTGTAGTATAAGTATTTTTTACTTTGTAAATAGACTTTATGCTTTTAAGTAAAGGATATGATACTTCTTCCACCACTAAAGAATATGCACAGTACATGAAATGCATACCACTCTGTGTAATTTGCCAAGGCCAGGGATGTTCTGTGTCCAGAACGCTATCCATGCACACCGCTTGCTCGTATGGAACGAGACTGTTGTACTCCGCTACCATGGCCTTCAAAGTGGTCTTCTGTTGCCTTATTTTTCAGCGAATTCTATGTCGGCCTTTGTTGCGGTCTGAAAACCAAAGAAAAAAAATAAACCCACATTATATCTTTTAAATACACTAAGTCCATGATCTTGTTTAAGTTACAGCTGTAACAACAGAATGACAATACATTTGCCAAACAGATGGATCATAATAGATCTACTTATAATAACTGAACGCAAAATCAATTTGTTCTGGAGAAGTCCAACACATAAAACATTACTTTTTAGAACTGTATGGACATTGTAATTATGAAGTGAGTTTGGAGACATTTCAGACTGTGATCTGAAAAGGCCTAAAATGTTAACATACCATTTTTCCGATATAGGAGTTGAGCTCTCGTGTTGATGCTGGTTGTGAAGGCCTCAATCTTCTTACACAAAGCTTGTGGTGTGCCTTGAAGGTCAATTTCTCCTGACAAAACTGATTGCAGGTAGCGTCAACTTCACAAATGACACAAAGGGTTTCCAGGTCCCCAATCGGGATATTGAGAGCTTTAGATGTCTAAAATGACAAAATTATTACCATAAGCTAAAAGTCAGTACAACATGTACAGTGTACAAATGCAACTCAAATCAGGCAAATGTTGTAACTATCATGTATCACAAGCCTATGTGCACAAAACTGTATGTGTGTTTTATTGACCTACACTGTGCCATTGCAGCAAAATAATAGTGTTTCTATTTACCTTATGGTATCTCTGAGAAAGTCCAGTAGCCAGGTTTGGACATTTCTGCTGGTTCCATCTTATGGCCAGGAGTGTCAGCATGTCATTGCGTCCTGCAAGTACACAGAGATGAGTTCTGTAAAAATGCACTTGTAATAATATAAATGTCTTTTATTCTGTATACAGAGGTACAATTATATAGCACCTGATTTTGACATATGCTTTGTGGTGACTGATATCCTGGAGAGGAAAGCATTACATTGCTCTACTTCCTCCCCTAGTGTTTTACCAGCACCTTCTTGGTTTGTGCCACTCCATTTCACCTGGAGAGAGGGACCCAAACATAAACATCAAGGGAATTTAGTACAACAGAGACCTCAAACAATGCCCAACAGTCACTTTTAATTCAATTAAAACCTAATCAAAAATCAAACTGTCACCCTTCCACCAAGTTGTGTGTACATTAGTGGTAAACCTCATCAGTAATCTTGCTTACAAACAAAGATACACAGACAGGTGCAAAATAATATCCTTGACAAAAGTACATGTGTCAATTAAGGGCTGTTCACATCAACAACAATAACTATAACAATAGTTAAACATTACACATTTATATGCATCATTTATAGGATTGCAAGTCATTTGATAAAAATGTACTGTATTATACTAACCTCACATTTGGAGTCATGCGCTTTAGCATGTACAAACATATTAAGGGCAGCCAGCAAGACATCATGCCTGCACACTGCCAGCTCCAGTCCCTCCTCATCCACCTTACTGCTTGATCTTTGGGAGGTCTCTCTGGCAGCTGACCACTCCCCACCACAATTGCTCCTTCCAGTGACCTACATTGTAGAAAATCATAATTGACAAATAATCCCATCAACAGTCATTACAGGGAACAATTATACATTTCTCTTAAGGGACAAGGAACGGATAAGTGTTAGCAGATTAAGAACAATTAGGTATACAGGTAGATATCACAATACATGGGAGTACTGACAGACTATGAATTATAATGTTATATTGAGATAGAAATTGAAGTCTGCTATTACATGTTTATTTTTGCTGTGGATGTGATCCACAAATCTGGTCACATCGTCATCTTTTGCAATGAAGACACCGTCAAAGATGGCCCGCTCCTGATATCTAAAAAAACAACAAGAAATAAAAAGGCTTCAATGTTTAAAAGGATAGTGGAGTATTCTGAAGTGGGATGGTATAAGGTATTTATCCATAGTAAGTGTGTTACCTACAGTACACAGTGTTCAGACAGCCCTTTTCCTTGGCACTACAGTGTCTCAACTGTAGAACTTGCATATTTCTACATCTAACCCCAACTACAATCCTGGATATTGGGTTTTTTTCAGGTGGGCCTTTTATATGTGGCTAAAACAAATTTTTCTGCTTCTCCACAATAGAGGCAGGGGATGGGTGGCGGTGACCATTGTCTGCTGTAGGTAACAGACTGACCATCTTTTTAACATGTCATACATCGAAAGGTTACTTGTTGTATAAAACATAACTATCTGTTTTGCCATTTAAACAGTGTGGGTATACATTATTGTATACCTTGCAGTACTTTTGAAGCGGTAACGCTTGCGGTTTCCATCCACTGAGACAGAAAGCATTGCTGGGGTACAGGCAGGACAGATGAATTTCTCCTCCTTGCAGGTGGAGTCAACCTCATATTGTACAGCAGCCCATTCAAAAAAGCTTTTTTGGAAGCTGTCTGATGAGATCTTCCCAGTCTATGTAAAAAAGAAAAAGCACAAAACAATTTTTTAAACAAAGACCTTTCCATTTCAAAACACAAACATATTCATGATCTTGCAGAATGAAGAAAGAAATACTTACACGGCCAAAGCGAGCAGTCCGCTTCTCAAGCATTCTTAGATATGCCTGAAAAGACATCCCGGGTGATGCCATCTTCATGTCTTCAAATGTATAAAACAGGTCTGTCTCATAAATTGTTACAAAATGAAGGGTGGCAGGTCAGTATCCACTTTTTATCAGGTCATCAAGTCCTGCAGTCCAAGTTGCCTGGCATCCCTCGCAGGTCAGCTCAGGCATGTTGAGATCATACCGTCCTACAAGGTAATATTTACATTTACAACCAAGGTTGGAATGTTATGTAGCATGTGCCATATACTGTATATCCAAGTGGTTCAGTAAGGCCTGCTGACTTGATGGGCACTATCATGAATAAGTCATTTGTAAATGGCATGAATAAATAAGTGACATTCCCCCCCAAAAGGTTTGCAACCATAATGAGCTCATTTTTTGAGACATTAAGTTGTTGGGAGTTGTTGAATAGAAATACATAGTTTTGCTGAAACTGGACGAAGGAGATCATTTGCATAATTACCATTTACTGTGACCAAAGCAACAGCCTTCCCTTGGATCACCCTGAGTGCTTCTGGGGGACACCTGCAGATGCTGACAGGCATCACAATAGGCAAAAATCACACTGAAAGACATTACACAAAGGTTACACTAATTCATAATTACTGACACAGACAAAAACTAGCTCAGTGTGTAACTTACCACAGTTTGTAAGTGCCTTTTCAACAACACAGTTGGTTGGAGGCAATGGCTGAAAGAAGCCAGCACACATGGCATCCCTGTTATGGAGGACTGAGGCCTTGCTGTGTCTGCTGATGTCACATTCAGCGCAGAGAAAGGGACGTGGAAGGCAATCTCTGCATCTAATAGCTGCGCAGTTGTTCCCACATTGGCTGCAGCCATTTGTTGCCACGCTCTCCTTGGGCGGGCTTGCTCTGTTTTGTTTGGTATTTACTTTGAACGACAATTCAATTCAATTTAATTCAATTCAATTTTATTTGTATAGCGCCAATTCATAACAGAAGTTATCTCAGGACACTTTTCAAATAGAGCAGGTCTAGACCGAACTCTTTATAACATTATTTACAGAGACCCATCAGTACCACCATGAGCAAGCACTTGGCGACAAGGGCAAGGAAAAACTGCCTGTTAAAAGGCAGAAACCTAGGACAGATCCTCCGGCTCTAGGTGGGTGGTCGTCTGTCTCGACCAGTTGGGGTGAGAGAGAGAGAGAGAGAGGCAGAGAGAGAGGCAGAGAGAGAGAGCGCGAGAGACAGACAGACAGGTGCACAGCAACAACAGTATTGGCAATGGCAATCTAGCAGGACCATGGCAGGAGGCTCCACCAGGATTGAGAAGAACCTGTGAGACGAGAAAGCACAAGAACTCCGGGGAAGAAGTGAAGTTAGTAACATGCATTAATGGGACATGAATGAGTGCAGAAAGAGAGAGAGGAAGGGAGGAGCTCAGTGCACCATGGGAAATCCCCCGATAGTCTAGGCCTATAGCAGCATAACTAAGGGATGGTTCAGGACTCACCTGATCCAGCCCTAACTATAAGCTTTATCAAAGAGGAATGTCTTAAGCCTACTCTTAAATGTGGCGAGTGTCTCTGCCTCCCGAACCACAACTGGAAGCTGGTTCCACAGGAGAGGATCTTGGTAACTGAAGGCTCTGGCTCCTGTTCTACTTTTAGAGACTATAGGAACCACAAGTAGCCCAGCATTCAGAGAACGTAGTGTTCTAGAGGGGTAATAGGGTACTATATCTCTTTAAGATATGAAAGGGCCTGACCATGAAGAGCTTTATAGGTGAGGAGGAGGATTTTAAATTCTATTCTACATTTTACAGGGAGCCAATGCAGAGAAGCAGGAGAGATGTGATCTCTTTTCTAGTTTCCTAGAGGTCTGCCTTATGTGGGAGTTAAATGACATATCCTGATCAAAGATAACTCCAAGATTCCTGACAGTGGTGCTAGAGGCCAAGTTAATGCCATCTAGAGTAACTATATCTTTAGACAGTTAGTCTCTAAGGTTTTTGGGGCCAAGAACAAGAATTTCGTTTTTTTCTGAGTTTAACATCAGAAAATTGCAGGTCATCCAGGATTTTATTTAGGACTTTTAATTTCATTGGGCTTGATTGATAGATATAACTGCGTATCATCTGCATAACAGTGAAAGTTAATGGAGTGATTCCTAATAATGTTGCCTAAAGGGAGCATATATAAAGTAAATAGTATTGGTCCAAGTACAGAACCTTGTGGAACTCCATGACTAACTATAGTATTTATTGAAGATTCATCGTTAACATGTACAAACTGCGAGCGATCTGATAAATATGATTTAAACCAGCTCAGTGCGGTTCCTTTAATGCCAATTTGATGCTCAAGTCTCTGTAAAAGAATATTATGGTCAATGGTGTCAAATGCAGCACTGAGATCTAATAATAAAAGTACAGAGACAAGTCCATTGTCAGAAGCAGTCAGAAGGTCATTATTAACTTTAACCAGAGCTGTCTCTGTGCTATGATGAACTCTAAATCCTGACTGAAAATCCTCAAATAAACTATTGTTATGTAGAAAGTCACACAACTCTTTGGCGACTACTTTCTCCAGAATCTTAGAGAGGAAGGGGAGGTTAGAGATTGGTCTATAGTTGGCTAAAACCCCTGGGTCAAGAGTGGACTTTTTAAGAAGGGGTTTAATTACAGCTACTTTAAAGGACTGTGGTACATATCCTGGTATTAAAGAAAGATTAATCATATCCAGTAAAGAAGTGCCAATTAAGGGAACAACTTCTTTAAGCAGCCTAGTTGGGATCGGGTCAAATAGACAGGTTGATGGCTTCGATGAAGAAATGATTGAAGTTAACTGATGAAGATCGATAGCAGAAAAACAGTCTAAATATATATCTAAGTTTACATTGGCAGAAGTCCCTGAACTTGGAGAGCCACTGATAACTATTGATGGCAGTTGGTGATTAATTTTCTCTCTAATAGTAATAATTTTATTATAGAAGAAGCTCATGAAGTCATTGCTACTTAAGTTTATGGGGATATGTGGCTCGATAGAGTTGTGACTCTCTGTCAGCCTGGCTACAGTGCTGAAGAGGAACCTAGGGTTATTCTTATTTTCTTCTATTAGTGCTATAAGTTTTAAGATTATCTTGCCAAATTGAGCGAAATTCTGATAATATGGAAGAGCGCCATTTCCTTTCAGATTTCCTAGCTATTTGCTTTAACTGGCGGGTTTGGTGGTTATACCAAGGTGCTAGTCTCCTATGTTTTAATAATTTCCTTTTTATAGGAGCGATAGAGTCTATTGTTGATCGTAGTGAGCCTGTAGCACTATCGACAAGATTATCAATTTCAGAGGGACTAAAGTCGTTATAGGACTCTGTTAAATTCAGACATGGCATTGAATTAAACACTGAAGGAATCTCCTCCTTAAATTTAGCTACAGCACTGTCAGATAGACATCTGCTGTACGAAGTTTTGCCTAATGGCTTATAATCTAATAGTATGAATTCAAAACTTATTAAATAATGGTCAGATGAGGCTTCTGGTTGCGACATGTAGAGAGAGGACGCACACACGAAGGCTCCCAGATTGCTTTTTGTTACTTTCCTTTTTAAATAATGACTCTGAGCATTTCGATATAACCAACACTGCTCGACTTAGTCTAGTCAACTCCGCATAAGATGAGCAAACCTAAAAACTCTAAATCAGCCAAGAAAGTGGAAACTCCGGCTACACGTGCTGCTACGAGTGCGGCGGGCAAGCTAGCATCATTTGCAGCTAACAACTCTCCGACATCAACGAAGGCTTCTGCAGCTCCCGAGGCCCCCCGCGGTTGTGGCTATGGACCAACTGTCTGCACAATTCGCCAAACAGAGAACCTCATTAAAGGAGGATGTGTCTTCCCTGATCCAAGAGGCTATTAAACCGCTACACACTTCAATGGACTCATTACAATCAACGATGAACTTATTCCAGGGCCGTCTCACCTCCGTTGAGTCTGTGGCCGGTGACAACTTTGACAGATTAACGGTAGCGGAGTCTACCATTAAAACGCTCCAAAATCATAACCAGTCACTTCTTGATCGGATCGACGACCTCGAGAACCGGTCGCGGAGAGCTAACCTCCATATATTAAACATCCCTGAAGGCAGCGAAGATGGCAATGATCCCGTTAAGTTCATGTCAGAGGTATTGATGCAAGCGATGGGCCCCGATGTTTTCTCTGCGCCGCCGGAGTTAGAGAGAGCCCACCTCCAGACCTCCAGATCCGGTCGGAGATCATCTCCCCGCACGTTCCTGGTCTGTTTCTCCAGATTTCAACAGAACGAAGCTGCGTTGCGCTGGGCCAGGAAACACGAGCTCAACCACCAAGGTACCACTATAAGAGTCTACCAAGATCTCAGCGCAACGCTCGCTAAAAACAGAGCGGCGTTCAACGGCGTTAAACAAGCCCTGTGCCAGAGGAACGTCAGATTCCACCTGCTATACCCGGCCCGGCTGTGCGTGATGTGCGAGGAAGATGTGCTCACCTTCGACTCACCTGATGAAGCCCAGAAATTTCTCGACCAGAAGTTCGGTAAGGAGTAAGACTATATATGTCGCGGTTTGCTCTGTGCAGCCTGGAGGTGGTTAATCACCTGAGTTTGAAGACATGTCAGATCACCTCTTCAACCTATTACGTCAGCCATTGGTCTTAGGACTCAAGGTATAAACACTCACTGTCGTTATTGCTGGACTAATTGGTATTATGCTGTGTACAAGTACATATCTGGAACTCTTCTACTATACAGACCGCTTATGTTGCCTTTCAATATTTATGTTATATGCTGTTGTTATGTACACGTTTTCATATATGCTTGATTGTTCTACAGTTATTGTATTGCTCAACCATCTTACTTTTTATTTTTATTTTTTATTTTGACATATCATAATCACTGGGAGCCTTCTTGGGCAGAAGTGTCAAGAGGAATGTATAGCCAGAAGTTTTTGGAAATAGTGGTTAGCCTGCAGCTAACAAGTATAGGCTTAGTTCTAGTTTTGTCTATGTTCTGGATATGGGATAGGGTTAGGGAAAAGGACACCACTAAATTTTTGCAACAAATGTTCACCTTTGTTCACTTAAGAAACGATCACAACTGTGTACTTTATCACAATCATTGCTCTAACTTATCTCTCCTTACTATTCTTTTCATTTTTACTCTTTATAGTTAAACATGATAGATGATACTGATGCAAAGAGGGCTGCTATACGATTCATTAGCTGGAATGTAAAAGGTTTAAATGGGCCTGTTAAAGAGCCAGAATATTCACCTAAAATACTTAAAATGTGATGTTGCATTTCTACAGGAAACCCACCTACTGGTTAAAGATCAAGTCAGACTAAAAAAAGGTTGGGTGGGGAATGTATTCCATTCCAATCTTAACTCTAAAACTTGTGGAACAGCCATATTGATTCATAAAAGAATCCAGTTTAGTGCGACCACTGTCACTTCAGACCCACAAGGACGATTTGTAATGGTTTCTGGGCTTCTCTACCATAAGCCTGTGGTCTTGATTAATATCTATGCCCCAAATTGGGATGATGATAAATTTATGGGGAAAATAATTTCATTAATTCCAGACTTGAACTCACAACAATTGATATTTGGTGGTGATTTAAACTGTGTAATAAACCCAGTATTAGACCGTTCCAATTCTAAATCTACAAACCTGTCTAAAAAGGCCAAGCTATTATCAGCCTTTATGGACCAGATAGGAAGTGTTGACCCCTGGCGTTTTTATTCCCACAAAGCAAGTCCTTTTCTTTTTTTCTCCTGTACATCACTCCTATAGTAGGATAGATTATTTTTTTATTTACCAAAATCTTCTCCCCTTGTCACAAACACTGAATACTCAACTATAGTTGAATCAGATCATGCCCCTGTAATTTTAGACCTTGCATTTCCTTCTCACAAATTAGAACGCCCCTCTTGGAAATTAGACAGAAATCTTTTGGCTGATGAGACTTTTTGTGAAATGATATCCCAAAAAATAGATGACTTTATAGAGTCCAACAAAAAAGATGACACTTCCCCCTCTCTTGTGTGGGAAACACTAAAAGCAGTAATCAGGGGTGAGATTATATCATATTCTGCTAAAACAAATAAGATGAAAAGGATAAAACAAGAGGAGCTCACTAAAGCAATAGCTATGGTGGATTCTCAGTACTCCATCTCTCCCTCCCCTGAATTATATAAAGAGAAGCTGGACCTCCAAACACAATATAATTTATCATCAACTGAAAAGATGGAATGTCTCCTATTAAAATCACGGGGGTATGTCTATGAGCACGGCGACAAACCTGGACGGCTATTAGCACACCAACTTAAGTGCCGCGCCGTGTCTCAACAGATTCCACAAATTCGTAAAGATGATGGTGAACTAACTATTGACCCAGAGGAAATTAACGAAACGTTCACCTCATTTTACTCAAATCTGTATACGTCAGAGATGACTAATGACAGCCCTGACATGGAGAATTTTTTTAATAACCTCCAAGCTCCTTCTATAAAAGCAAGACATAGGACTGAGACTGAACTCCCACTAAAATGTATAGAAATCACCAATGCGATTAAGGCAATGCAGAATGGCAAGGCGCCTGGCCCTGATGGGTACTCTATAGAGTTTTATAAAAAGTTCTCTAGTAAATTGTCTACAATTTTACTTTATGTTTAATGACTCTTTATCACGTGGATCCCTCCCACAGACACTGACTGAAGCATCAATTACCCTATTGCTTAAGCCAGGTAAAGATGCCACAGAATGCGGCTCATATCGGCCCATCTCCCTCTTAAACTGTGACGTGAAGATCTTGGCCAAGGCCCTTGCCTTACGCTTAGAAGCCACAATGCATGACGTGATCTCTGCTGACCAGACTGGTTTTATTTTAGGGCGTCATTCATTTACAAATATCCGCCGGCTATTAAATATTATTCACTCTCCTGCGCCCAATGTGGTCCCTGAGGTGGTTATCGCGCTTGATGCAGAGAAAGCCTTTGATAGGGTAGAATGGGGATATCTATTTACATGTTTAAAAAAATTTGGCTATGGTCCTAATTTCATCTAATGGATTAAAATCTTATATACCTCACCCAAAGCCTCAGTAATTACACATGGTAGGCGCTCTCAGTATTTTCAGCTGGCAAGAGGCACTCGTCAGGGCTGCCCTATCAGCCCACTGCTATTTGCCCTAGCCATAGAGCCCTTGTCCATTACACTCAAATCATTACCCTCGTTAAGTGGAATCCATGGGGGGGCATAGAGTATCTCTGTACGCAGATGATTTATTAATGTATGTATCGGACCCTGTTTCAAGCGCCCCCCATGTGATCCATGCCTTGAGGAGATTTGGTGCTTTTTCTGGGTACAAACTGAATTTTAGTAAAAGTGAATGTTACCCTGTTAATGACCTGGCTCTTCAAATACAAGACAATGCTCTACCGTTCAGAATGTCTAGGAATGGCTTTAAATATTTGGGCATTAACATTACAAGGGACATGCAGAAGCTTTACCAGGAAAACTTCTATCTGCTATTTGAGAAAGTCAAATCAGACCTGGACAAATGGAAGACACTTCACCTATCTTTAGCAGGAAAAGTGAATTGTATAAAAATGAATGTGCTCCCCAAATTCTGTTTCAGTGTATTCCACTTTATCTCCCTAAAACCTTCTTCGAATCTATTGATAAGGTCTTTATTTCATTTATATGGGGTGGGAAGAAACCTAGAATACGACTGGAACTGTTACAGAGGCCTAAAATGCAGGGTGGCTTAGCGCTTCCAAATCTTTGTCATTATTATTGGGCCTCAAATGTTCAAAAAATCATGCACTGGCTCCACACTCCTGATACAGACTGGTGCCATTTTGAAGCTGCATCTTGCACTTCAACCTCTCTTAGAGCCCTGGTCACCTCCACCTTTCCCATCTCTATCTCTCAATTCACCAACAATCCAGTAGTCATAAATACCCTCAAAATATGGTTTCAACTTAGACGTAGCTTCGGGTTTAATAATCTTCTCCATCTAAGTCCCATACACAATAACCATCTTTTTCTCCCAGCTAGATTAGACTCCGAATTTGCTCTCTGGCAAAGACAAGGCATTTACAAATTTAAAGATATGTATATAAACAGTATTTTCCCTAGCTTTGATGACTTGTCACATAAATTTGGCCTCCCTCGGTCTAGCCTGTTCCGATATTTCCAAGTCCGCCACTTCCTTCAGCATCATGATCCCAACTTTCCATATATACCATCACTTTCTGGTTTAGATGCTCTGTTAGAAACTACTTTCAGCTTTAAAGGACTTATTTCAAGAATCAACAACTGTATATCTTCTTTTAAAAACACAACTCTTGCAAAGATCAAGGCAGACTGGGTGGATGAGTTGGGAGAGGACTTGGAAGAAGACATTTGGGACAGCGCTCTAGTAAGAGTGAATGACAGCACTTCATGTGCCAAATTAAGTATAATACAATTTTAGATCTTGCATCGTGTCCACTACTCCAAAGCCAGACTTGCTAAAATATACCCTGACACAGATGCAAGCTGCGACAGGTGTCGGAACACTCCTGCCGACCTAACCCATATGTTTTGGTCATGCCCAGCCCTAGCATCCTATTGGTCTGCAATCTTTAAAACAGTGTCAGAAGCTCTTAATATTGACATACAACCCAATGCAGTAATGGCCATATTTGGTACTACTGACAGAAGATATTCTACAATAAGGAAAGGATATAAAAACATCATTGCTTTTACAACATTGCTTGCACGCAGAATAATTTTATTACATTGGAAATCTAAAAATCCACCTAATGTGTCTCTGTGGTTTAATGACCTAATGCAGTTCATACAGTTAGAGAAAATAAAATACACTCTCAGGGGGTCCAGGGACAAATTCTTTTCTGTCTGGGATCCAGTGCTGAAATATTTGGGTAAGCTTAAGACTGTGCCCACTTAGCAGCCTCCTAACACTTACAGTTGTGTTATTCATTCATGAGAATTATAGTGTGTAGTACACAACTTCAGCAGTGGTGAGCCTATGTTTACATGTGTTTTTTTTTCTTTTTAATTTATTATATTTGTTTTTAGTTATTACCTTTTTCAGTATTATTATCATTACTATTATTATTATTATTATTATCATTGTTCCTATTACTACTATCCTTTCTACTTTCTGGATGGGTGTCCTATGTGTTCTGGAGGGGGGGCAATAACTCATACAAAATAATGATGTGAGCATTGGTCCAAAGTTCTTTTGTGAATGTTGTATCTATGTACATATCCTGTACTATCAGTGTTCAATAAAAATACCACTTAAAAAAAAATAATAATAATGGTCAGATAGGAAAGGATTATGTGGGAAAACTATTAAATGTTCAATCTCAATGCCATATGATAAAACAAGGTCAAGAGTGTGATTAAAACAATGAGTTGGTTTATTTACACTCTGACAGAAGCCAGTTGAGTCTATTAATGATATAAATGCGTTACTAAGGCTGTCATTGTCAACATCCACATGAATATTAAAATCACCTACAATAATTACTTTATCTGATTTAAGGACTAAACTTGATAAAAACTCAGAGAATTCAGATATAAAATCAGAGTATGGTCCAGGAGCGCGGTAGACTATAACAAATAGAACTGGCTGCAGTGTTTTCCAGTTTGGGTGAGAAAGACTAAGAACAAGGCTTTCAAATGAATTATAATTTAGTTTAGGTTTAGGGTCCATTAAAACGCTCGAATCATATATGGCTGCTACTCTACCTCCTCGGCCAGTGCCTCGAGGAATGTGAGTATTAATATGACTGGGGGGGTGGATTCATTTAGGCTAACATACTCCTCGTGGGACAACCAGGTCTCAGTAAGACAAAGTAAATCAATATCATAATCTGATATTCATTCATTCACTAGAACAGCTTTAGAGGACAGAGACCTGATATTTAACAGCCCACATTTCATTCTCTTATTTTGTGCTACTGAGGAGTTGGTTTTAATTTTTATTAGATTTTTATGTTGAACTCCTCTTGTTTTTATTTCTTTAAATAATTTAGGTGGTCGGGGGACAGACACAGTCTCTATGGGGTTTTGGGTGGGTGACTGTTCTAAAGAAAGCACAGAGAAGTGTGTAAGACAGCAGCTCTGCTTCCTGGTCCTAACTCTGGACTGTCAGGTTTTAGAGATAAACTTCGCCATATTTCTAGATAAGAGAGCCGCTCCATCCAAAGTGGGATGGATGCCGTCTCTCCTAATCAGACCAGGTTTTCCCCAAAAAGGCTTCCAGTTATCAATGAAGCCCACATCGTTTGCTGGCCACCACCTCGACAGCCAGCGGTGGAATGACGACATGCGGCTATACATGTCATCACTGGTCACATTGGGGAGGGGGTCCAGAGAAAACTACGGTGTCCGACATTGTCTTAGCATAATTACACACCGACTCCACATTAATCTTAGTGACCTCCGATTGGCGTAAACGGGTGTCGTTACCGCCGACGTGGATAACAATCTTACTGTATTTACGTTTATCTTTAGCCAGCAGTTTTAAATTTGATTCAATGTCGCCCGCTCTGGCCCCAGGGATACATTTAACTATGGCCGCTGGCTTCACTAACTTCACGTTTCTGACTATGGAGCTGCCAATAACCAGAGTTGGTTCCTCAGCGGGTGTGTCGCTGAGTGGGGAAAAATGTATTAGAAACGTGAATGGGTTGGTGGTGACCTGTGGGCTTCGGTGTTTTAGTCTTCCTTCGCTCAGTCACCCAGCCTCCCTGTCTTCCCGGCTGCTCGGGAACTACCGGGGGATCTACAGAGCTAACAGAAGCTACCTTTGGTCGGACCGCACCGGCTACCGGGGGCTGACTAACTATAGCGGCTAAAGATATCTCAGTGGTGCGGTGCCGTTCCTCTAGCTCACTAAGCCTCGCCTCCAGCGCAGTAAATAAACTACATTTAATACATGTACCATTATCATTAAAGGAGGCAGAGGAATAACTGAACATCTGGCACACTGAGCAGGACAGAGGAGAGGGAGAAGCCATAGCTATCTGCTAATGCTAATGAAACTAGCGTATATGAAAAACTTTTGAAAATAGTGAAAAGTCGCTAAAAGAAGGAGTAACTCCGAGTGCTTAAGTAGAACTAGTCTACGTTTAAATGTTAAGCGGGAAAATAACCGCAGTAACGAGTAAAACTAATTTATATTTAGCGTTCACTGACAGAGCTACAGCACCAAACAGTGTACACAGAGCAGGAAGTAAACCGGAAATGAGTCAGTACGCTTACCGTAGCACGTCAGTAAAGACAACATGTCCTGAATACATAGACATTCCTCAAACGTCCTCAGTATCTTAATCTCCTGTAAATCCGTGTAGAGGAGGTGCATTACTCTGATTAGAGCGATTCTTGCCATGTCCTTATTCCTGATGTTAAATGTTTAGTAATTCTTTCAACATTTTCTGTGTTGGAATTAAAACTGTGTTGGATGTGATGCTTGAGATTTACATTGGCAAGAAAATGTATCTAAAATCAAGTTTATTTATTAGAGATTTTTTTTAAATATTGTGGTGAACCCGATTAGCCATTTTATCATTTTAATTTTTAACTTTGACACAGTTAGATAGGCTGTGTCACAATCAGGATGCTTCACCAACTCTTAGAAATAATCAAATCTTTTTAAATGTTTTTGTTTTCTGGATAGGTATTAGGTGGTGTTCCAGTTTAAATCTCCACTTTGCTTTGAGCACAGTACCAAAGGCTCTGTAGTAATTGGTAAGTAATATACACATTTTATTTGACATGTTTAAACTAAATTGTCAAGACTTTCAAAAATGTTTGGGTATTTTGTTGCTACAATTTTAGGTTTAAACTAATTCAGTCTAATATAGTCCTGTAATAATAATAATAATAATAATAATAATAATTATTTGGACCTCAGGAACCTGGACTCTCTCACACTCTTCAAATCAAGATTAAAAACTCACCTATTTGCCTACCCCACTAGTCTTTTCTTATCTGTTTCTTATTTCTTGCTATTTTTTTTGTTTTGTTTTTGTTTTTGAGTTGTACGGTGTCCTCGAGTGCCCAGAGAGGCGCCTCTAATAATTTAATGTATTATTATAGTCCTGTAATAATAGTATATAATAATATAATAGTCCAGTTCCCATGGCGCCGCCGCGAGTGGCAGCCCTTTCAGCAGCTCCTAGTGTTCAGTGATCTTTTTTGACTTTTTATTATTTTTATTGATGTTTGTTTTTGCTTTTTTATATTCACATTTCTGCCTTGTCACATCTTATCAACTTCTATCCAATAGATATGGATATTTATTTACTTGTTTATTCGAGAAAACAACTTCTCACGCTGAAGACAAAGTCCTGGGCCGGTGTGGTTCCCCATTTACCTAACGAGGTGAGGAGACCCTATCGTGGCTGCAGAGCCGGCGCAAAGCTAAAGGCCAAGCGAATGGCGAAGAAGTGGCGATATAAACCTTCTGCACCATCGGTGATCATGGGAAATGTTAACTCACTACAGAACAAGATCGACGAACTGGCTGCGCTGGTGAAAAAAGTTAAAATCTACAGGGAGGGCAGTTTGCCGTGCTTCACTGAAACGCGGCTAACGTCCCGGACGTTAACCTTGAGCTGGCCGGCTTCAGCACAGTCGGGTTGGACAGAGACACTAAGGCCTGTGTGAAGCAGAAAGGAGGCGGACTAGCTGTATACGTGAACACAAGGTGGTGTAACCCTGGACATGTGAACATCAAGATTTCCATCTGCAACAGGGACGTTGAGCTGCTTGCCGTAGGGTTGCAACCCTTCTACTTGCCCAGAGAGTTTGGACACGCCATTGTTGTTATTGTTTACATTCCACCACGTGCTGACGCGATAGTCGCGTGCAACGTCATCCACTCCGCTGTAGCAGGACTACAAACACAGCACCCAGAGGCTCTGGTGTTAATCTCTGGGGACTTTAATCACGTGACTCTGGACACAACACTACCTGCTTTCTTCCAGTATGTGGACTGTTACACCAGGAGAAATAAGACTATTGACCTACTGTATGCAAACGTTCATACAGCACCACCCCTCTGCCTGCACTGGGGAAAGCTGATCACAATCTGATTCTGCTTCAGCCTCGATATAAACCAAGAGTGAAGAGACAACCCACAACAATGCGCTCATTCAGGAAGTGGTCATTTGAAGCAGAACAGGCTCTAAGAGACTGTTTTGGTAGTACGGACTGGGATGTACTGCAGGGTTCGCACTGTGAGGACATCGAGGAGGCTGTTGACTGCACTACTGACTACATCAACTTCTGTATGGATGTTGTTAATCCTGTAAGAACTGTGCACTGCTATGCCAACAACAAGCCCTGGATTACAAGTCATGTCAAGGGCCTCCTTAACCAGAAGAAGAGGGCCTTTAAAGATGGAGATCAGCAGGAGCTTAGACGTGTACAGAGGGAACTCAGAGTCCAGCTCAGGGAAGCGAAGGAGCAGTACAGAGGGAAGCTGGAGCAGAAACTGCAGAACAACAGCATGAAGGAGGTGTGGGATGGGATGAAGATCATCACCGGCTGCAGCTCAAAGCGGGGGGCCCGTATGGAGGGAGATACAGAAAGAGCAAACCTGATGAACCAATTCTTCAGCAGGTTCGACCACCCCATCCCGTTAACACCTCAGGTCACCATACCCCCTTCTGCTGCTGTCTCTCTCTCGCTCCCCTCAGGAGCCACAGAGGAGCTGGTTGTCCCACCCACTATTACAGCAGCCCAGGTGTGTGGAGAGCTAATGAGGCTTCGTCCCAGCAAAGCAGCAGGTCCAGATGGAATATCCCCTCGACTTCTGAAGGCCTGTGCGTTGGAGCTGAGACTCCCCCTACAGCACATCTTCAACCTGAGCTTGGAACAGGGGAGGGTCCCTAGACAGTGGAAGACATTCTGCATCATCCCAATCCCAAAGAAACCACATCCTGGTGAGCTAAATGACTTCAGACCGGTCGCCCTGACATCACATGTGATGAAGACCATGGAACGGCTGCTGCTACACCACCTGAGGCCACAGGTCCGCCACGCCCTTGACCCACTGCAGTTTGCCTACCAGGAGAAGGTGGGAGTAGAGGATGCCATTGTGTACCTGATGCACAGATCCCTTTCTCACCTGGATAGGGGAAACGGTGCTGTGAAAATTACATTTCTGGACTTTTCCAGCGCTTTCAATACCATACAGCCTCGACTTCTGCAATACAAACTAGCAGACATGGGAGTAGACTCACATCTGGTGGCATGGATAATGGACTACCTGACAGACAGACCCCCAGTATGTGCGACTGACACACACAGTGTCAGACTGCAGGTCAGACTTCAAATATAACTCAGAGTCCTGTCACAGTTTGCAGGCGACACGGCTATTGTGGGCTGTATCAGGAATGACCAGGAGGAGGAGTACAGGAAACTCATTCAGGACTTTGTCACATGGTGTGACTCAAACCACCTGAGCCTCAACACCACCAAGACCAAGGAGATGGTGGTGGACCTCAGAAGGCCCAGGGCTCACCCGGAACCTGTGACCATCAACAGTGACCGTGTGGAGTTGGTACAGACATACAAATACCTGGGAGTACACCTGGATGATAGGCTGGACTGGACTGCCAACACAGACACCCTGTGCAGAAGAGGTCAGAGCCAATTATACTTCCTCAGAAGGCTGGTGTCCTTCAACATCTGCAAAAAACTGCTGCAGATATTCTATCAGACTGTTGTGGCGAGCGCCTTCTTCTATGCAGTAGTGTGCTGGGGAGGCAGCGTTAAGAAGAAGGACGCCTCCCGTCTGGACAAACTGGTGAGGAAGGCGGGCTCTGTGTTGGGCACAGAGCTGGACAGACTGACATCTGTGGCAGAGCAAAGGGCGCTGAACAGGCTCCTGTCAATCATGGACAATTCACTGCCCAGCACCATCTACAGGCAGAGGAGCAGCTTCAGCGACAGGCTGCTGTCACTGTCCTGTTCCACTGAAAGACTGAGGAGATCGTTCCTCCCCCACGCCATCAGGCTCTTCAACTCCACCCAGGGGAGGAAAACTCTAAACTTCAATATGTCTGCCCTTTAGTTAACTATACCGCCTGACGCAGTGCTCCCTGCATTATGTGACCACTGACTGACTGACACTACTTACGCACCTTAGGCCTTTCAAGCACTGGATTTGACCCTGCACCTTAGGACATTAGCCCCATGCTCGTTATTTAGCTATTTATTCTACTTTATTCTATCAGTTCTTCTAAATTGACCTCCTCTTATTATTATTATTATTATTATTATTATTATTATTATTATTATTATCAGTTTGTGGATACTGCTGGAAACTGTGAATTTCCCCTTGGGGATGGATAAACTATCTATCTAATCCAATCTAATCTAAATCCTACCTTCTGTTTAAAAATGGTGTTTATGATATTGAATCTAACCTAGCTGTTCTTAGTACCTAACATTAGTATGTCCTCTGATTTGTTTCTCTCTCTCTCTCTTTCTCTCCCTCCAGTGAATGTGGCAGTGTAAGTGGTGTTCAGTAGCCACTGCAAGTAGGTCCGAGCTACTTAACCATTACAAACTCAAACCTCCACATTTTGGACGTACTATCCGCTATCCGTGTACATATTTGAAATGCTCATGCTCATTCAAGACATAGAATGCTGTTAATCAAAGTAGAGTAGATTCCACACACGTTTGTCAGACTCAAAAAGAGCTGTATACTTTCAGCTGTCACTTATGTACGTGTAAACATTTAGCAAATGAAAGGGAGTTCTTTGTTCATATTAACACACATCTGAGGAGAAATTAAAACGTTTGTTGCATGTTTGTTGGCTGTAGTTTTCAAACTAGCATTTATGAAACCTTTAAGTCTCATAAGGTTTAGGGCAAGTGTTTTATTTCCTCTCATATGACTCTTTTTGTGAATGTGCACTCTGCAGGCAGAAGACAAAGGCCTGCACCAAGGAGCCATTGAGGAGACCACGCTGGGAATATGTGTTTTAAAACACAGAGATGCCACTGGATAGACCAGAGGACATCGGGATTGTCCTGGAGGGCCAGGTGGTACTGCATGATCTGGACAATGTTGCCTTAGCTGTTGCCATGCTGTTTGGCCTAATGTATGCCTTAAACCTCAACTACCCTCCTGAACTTAAGTACTCTTTCGAAGTGCTCCAGAAGGTTATGATGGAGCTGGACGGCAACACACTGTCAAAGAAAGCCCAGGCTCTCAAAAACAGACTCCACCAGTGTGCTGTTGGCAAGATGGATACAACAGAGTCTCCCTTTCTTCTTTTGGAATATGGACCATTGCTGCTTTTTCATTGGACTGGACTTTTGACACTTAAGCATTTCACTTGCGCTGCCTTAATGTATGTTCTTGTTTATAGCAAGTGTTGTGTATTGTTTTCAGCAGATTTTTTTCTCAGGGTCGTGTGTTGCAAAATGTGCGTTTTTCATTTAGGTGTCAGCATTTGTCAGATGTGTGTTGAATAGAGCTCCAACAGTTTCACAGGTTTTTGCACATTCTTAACTAGAATGTAGTGGGAAAGCAAGCCATTACTTTTAATTTTATTACACTTTATTTTCAAAACCCTTGCAGTTAAAGGAGAAAATAAATTTTTCAAGCACTGGATCTACATTTGCCAGGACAATAATGGTTCAGAAGGTGTTTTAAGGACCAGCAGTGTTGCCTCAGGTTGTAGCAGTCATGAATGTTTACTACACACACTAGGGTACCATGGGTTTCTTGTGAAAGAAAAGGGTGCTTTGCTCTAATGTGAGATTTGTTTGTGTATGTATACATATGTGTTAGTGTATATATTGCTCTGAACCTACTGTTCTATGACAATACAGTTTTAAACTAAATGTTTTTGTTTTGCCTGTTGTTTTGAATATGTTACAGGAGTAAATGCTGTAGGTAAGAGATTCAGTAGAAATCAGCGTACAGAAATAATTTTAGCATGTAGAATTCATACACAAAGTATGTAGGATCTTTATGAGACTAACTTGAGCAGGAAAAGTTGATTTAACAGAACATCACTGCATATACTTTACATAAATATCTCATGTTGCTTTAAAGGTAAAAATTTATTTCAGTAAACATAAAAGGGAAACTTTAAATTAACCCCAAAAAATTATGTTGGGTCTTGACAGAAAAATTGAATATAATTAACATTAATAAGAAACTTTGAATTAACATAATAAAATCATGTTGGTTTTACAAACAAGAATTCAGTATATTAAATAGAAATTAATCATTTTGACTAAACATAAATATAATATGTGCAACCGATGTCCATATTTTTTTAATGTTAATTCAACACTTTTTTTTCAGTGCACTGTCTTTGAATCTATTTTTGAGGTACTGATTTTCAGTATCAAGTGAGAAAACAATGTGTTGCAGCTGATGGCTGTGCTTATACTGTGTGACTATTTGCTCCAATTTGAGAGACGTGAAAAAACACATTGCAGGTCTCCTGGTTTTTATAGTTCAGTTGTGAATGGTTAAGAATTGTTGAGTATTTATGTATTTGATTTTATTATATCCAGAACAAAAACTTTTTATGAGCTAAGAAAACCAGTTCTGATTATTGACATTGAGGAATATCAACATGTTTTTCTATAAACCCTTCATTTAGCAAAAGAAGTCAAAGTTCTCAATTTTTTACATTTTTAACCTCTCAACCTCAAGTTGAGAGTTTGAGCAGACATCCGATGCCAGCTTATTTTACTTGACAGTTTTTAATACTGTGTGCAATTAACACATTTAGCTCTGTACATAGAAGAAAAAGCCTACAGCGATGCTAGTGGCTCTGTGCAATGACAATGTTAACATGCTGATGTTTAGTATAATGTTGTGCTGCAGGTATTTGGTAAAATTTTGACCACACTAGATGTTATGGGAAAAACTTGAAATCGTCAAATGAACAAGTTGAGTGCAACAGAGCATGAAGACCAACATGCTGCCCATCTAAAAAGGAAACGGAGGCAGGGCTCCAGACTAACTGTTTGCATTGGTTGCACTGGTGCGCCTAACTTTTTTTTTTAGGGGCACCAGCACAAAATGTAGGTGCACCCAAATTTTTCATTGAGTCGCCTTTAACGCCATAAGGTCACCTTTTTATCGCTCTCCATAACTTTCATATAATGTGAATGATTTTTAAACAATAAGGTGTAGGGAAATGTTTGTCTTTATTTGAAGCCCAATTATATATAAAAAGAAACATAAAGGGTTTAAAGTGCTTCACTGTGCTGAAATTGAACTTTCAAACTAAAACACTAAGCAAAATATAACATCTCCAAATAAAAGAGGACCTGATTACTACTACCTGCCACTGAAATGCAGCTGGGAGAGGGGCCACTTTCTCTACACACACTTGTCACGGCATATCGTGTGTTTTTTAGACATGTGTTTTTTTAAAGTTTCATACGAAACGTTGTTGACCCTCTTAGGAATGCACTATTTCCGGCCATATTCTGACCGCACTCCTGACAGTACACGCGGTGCATTGCGTTACGTCCTTTGTTGTACCTCAGTCAGGGAAATTGTTTCAGCCAGTCCTGTCTGAAGGAATATATTTTGGCCTTTTTAATTTGGGTCTCAGAGCCGGGACTATCCCAGACTCTGTTGTCTCCTCCTCTGGTTCCGAGTCTGATGCTGTTGTCGAAGGACCGGGGCTTGGTATCTCACCAGGGACCGAGGGCTCCGTGTCTTGACGGGATGGACTCTCAGTAGTGGGGATGGATGGGATTATAGTAGTAGGACTGGTTGTAGGCTTGGTTTTCTTAATGACAAAACTTTCAATATTTCTGCCTCTCTTCATTTTCCCTTGTTTTTCGCGTTCATTTTATTTTTCCATTTCAGTTAGTCAGCTACTCTCGTGCTCAGGTCGCGCGCAATTTTTAAACACACAATTTAGTGCAATGAACAGGACCACAGCCAATCAGAGGCAAAGACCCGCCCGAGCTCTGTCTCTTATTGGTTTAGAACACGATATGATCCTACCATGAGTGTGAGTTCGGTCACAGGAGAACACAGAGAGATGATGCGCTTGTGAAATAAATGTATGTTTTCACCCGGCAGCGTCAGGTGCACCAGTGCGACCTAGAAAAATTATTAGTCACACTTAAAAATGTTGTTGCACTCTGGAGCCCTGGGAGGTATTGATTTTTTCATCCAAATAGAATAACCAAACACACATACAGATGGTTTGTTTGATGAAACCCAGAATGCCCTTTCATCAGAAAAAAGCATGCTCTGCCTGTAGATAACCACAGTGTAGGAATCAGATACTGTGTTTATAGTGAATTCTCAGTCTTATCTTGTCTTCTTGAAGATCTGATAACATGCTCAGACAGGAAAAAATAACATGTTACTGATTATTTTTATTTGTCACAGAGAATTATCTTCTTCCTCCCTCATGGCTAAAATTAATATTGAAAAAACTGAATTAGTTTCCAATCAGTTCTTACCACATTAACCCACAAAATTCTGCAGACTGACAGAGAAAGAAAGACACAAACAAACACACAGTTGGTGTTAAACCACAGAGTTGCGGCTACAATGAAAGTTCATATAGATGACCTTGGTTGCTGCAAACTTATGATAGATCAAATAAATAAAGGTCGGAACCCAAACTAGACGTCTAGATTTTAATGGTTGTAAGAAAACATGAAAAAAAAAATACAGTTGGCTTCTCAGCATTTTTGTGAAGAAAACTAAATGAAAGTTATTTTTATAGTTTTGATTATTCTTTGAAGATCTGAACACAAACTGTATTCACTCTGATAAACAGCATCTTACTGAATTAGAAAAGTTCAATCAACCAAAGATTTAATAGTATTATAAGAAAACACAGAATCTGTCAAAAAAGAAGCCTATATTAAGTATGTATGATTGTTAAAAATTATATTTAAGTTGTTCTGTGCTGTTGTTATGCATTGATTTTAATATGAAATCATGATCAAATAAGTAACGTAGTTGAGGGTCCTCAGTTTACACAGTGATTAAAAACAGGGTCCTTTAAGGAAAAAGGTTGGGAAGCACTGGTCTAGTGGGCAACTTAAAGAAATAGTTTGACATTTTTAGATATAGCTTATTTGCTTTCTTGCCAAAATGAGAAGATGAGAATATTGACACCACTGTCATGTCTTTGAGGCTACAGCCAGGAGACAGTTAGCTTAGCATAAAGACTGGAAACAGCTTCCAGCACCTCTAAAATTCACCAATTAACCAACAAACCAGTTTCTTCCAGGTCTGCTCCCAGACAAGAAATAGTCCGGCCAACAAATCGTGTAGCACACGCCTCGTCGTGTTTCCCATTCTGGAGGAGAAAAACCAAAAACTTAAACAAACAGCAGGGAGGGTGAAAGGTCACCAACATGTGCTGAATCACTCTCAATAATTCAACATGTCTTTACAGCTTGCTATAGTTTGTGAAGCCTCTGTTTTTTTCTGGTTAGTGATGTGGTGTAAGACTGAGTAATCTTTTGATTCAATCATTAAGCAGCAACTTTGTAAGACGGCATGAAATGAGTGCCAAACACCACAAAACTTTGACACACATTTGGGAGAATTAGATGTTGAAAATAAACATTAAACAGCCAATTAAGGAAAATGTTTTCAGGATAAAAAAAAGCTTTGCTTCTATTTTAATAAACACATTGATTTTAATCTGTGCATACATTCTCATGCACAGATTAGTCGAATTACATTGTGAGGCTTCAACCAGTGATCTTGCAATAAAAACCTAGACTAAATTAAATGTATAATGCACTTTTACGTAGAAATGTTCAAAAATGTACTTTTTTCATACAGATTTGCAGTTTTTTTTCTCTGTATCTCTGCAACCAGCTGCTGATGTCAGTGAGTATCAAAGGAAGTGTGGGTGGGTGAAAGGGACCTTAAAACATCAAAGAAAATACCATGCAGGAACATTTGTTAAATACAACAGAAATAACAGTTGGACTGTAATTAATTAATTAATTAGTAATTAAATTCAGTTGACTGGACATAATTTGGAAAGGCACACACCTGTCTATATAAGGTCCCACAGTTAAGTCAGATCACAAAACAAGCATGAAGTCGAATGACTGTAGTCTGTAGACCTCAGAAACAGGATTGTATCGAGGCACAAATCTGGGGAAGGGTACAGAAACATTATGATTTAAAGGTCCCAATGAGCACAGTGGCCTCCATCATCCTTAAATGGAAGAAGTTTGGAACCACCCGGACTCTTCCTAGAGCTGGCCGTCCCTCTAAACTGAGTGATCGGGGGAGAAGGGGACCAATAGGGAGGTGGCCATAACCCGATGGTCACCCTGACAGAGCTCCAGGGTTCTTCTGTGGAGAGAGGAGAACCTTCCAGACCATTGCTGCAGCACTCCACCAATCAGGCCTGTATGGTAGAGTGGCCAGACGGAAGTCACTCCTTAGTAAAAGGCACGTGGCAGCCGACCTGGAGTTTGCCAAAAGGCACCTGAAAGACTCTCAAACCATGAGAAACACAATTCTAGACAAAATATTCAGACTTTGTCAGAACACTGTACAGATTTGGCTTTGTGTAGTCATTAAATATGATCACAGCTATGTTACAATGTGTCATCAATCATGATGTACAGATGTTTCATGAGTTATGTAGGAAGTTAGAATTGTTAACAAATACATTAACAGACAATTGAAATGTCTATATATCAGCTTCACCTGCATTTTGAGTGGTATGAATCATTATTCTGTGTTTATGTACTTCTTATAAATGCTAAATGGAGGGAGTTACTGGATCTACAATAAAACTAAGATGCTTAGATCTTATAGCCCCAGACAAGACAGCTACAACGGAAATAATTGATTGCCTAGCCTTGAAACATCTACAGTAAACATACATGCTTTAGACCACAGACTCTCTCTGGATGAAGGCTCCGTAGCAGGATCATGTATGTAAAGAAGATCATTACACAGCTGTTCTTTTCTTTGTGCTATACTATTTGTATAGCTGCTGAAAACATTCAGTCTGGTATCTGGTAACTCCTCTAGGTGAAGCAAGAGCTGCAGTTAACTTGCAATTTTATACCACTAACACACACTGTTAGTAGAAAGGCTGAAACCACTGATCAAATAAGTTCTGATTATACCTAACCTTATTAAGATAGCTGCTGGTGACTAAAGTAAACAAGATGAAAATTAAGGTAATTCTTGTTTTGCAACCCACTCAAACACAGCTGAAAATCTCTGAACCCTGAAAGCCACTAATGTAGTTGTTCCATAGTGAAGCATCAAAAGGCAGTGGTGGAATAAGTATTGAATAGTATCTCTTCCTTATATTATATATTTATTACTTTTTATTATGATTAGGGACAATCAAAATCAGAATGGGTTGATTAACCTCTAAAATGCATTATATTTTAGAAGTTGATCGCATTTTTTGTAAAACAAATGTTGATCTGTAACTTAAAAAGGTTTACTGGACATCAATATTTCCATCTGAAATTTAGTGAAGTGGAAGTATAAAATAGGATAACATGTAAAAGTACCTCAAAACTGTAATTAGAAAAAGTCTTAAGAAAATATAGTTAGTTAGATTCCACCCCTGTCCAATGCGATAGATAGATGGATTACTTTATTCATCCCAAAGGGAAATTATAGTGTTATAGCAGCTGATACAGTCAATTATTATTATAAAGTCTTATTGCAGAGGGGGAGGAACGATTTTCTATATCGTTCCTTAGAGCAGCGGGGATGAATGAGTCTGTTGCTCAAGCTGCTCTTTAGCTTTTTCAGTGTTGTGGGGGGGAGATTGTTCATGATTGTCAGCAGTTTTGCCAGCATCCTCTGAATTTCTGCAGATGACACGACTCAGTGCAGTACTTAAAGTCTGCACTGTAGGTGGTGAAGAGGAAGGGAGACAGTACAGTTCCCTGGGGGGCAGACGGTCAGGCACACAGTTCTTTAATTTCACAAACTGCGGTCTGCCCGTCAGATAGTCATCGAACCAAGTTGTAGTGGCAGAACTTCGTTTTGGATTTTTCTTATAATCCCTTACTTCCAGTTTCCTTCGTTTTACCACATAGGGAAAGCAGCGGTGCAGTGTCAGACTCGCAGTTTGTGATCGAATAAATCCAGTGAGAGTTGATTGAAGAATGATGCCGGTAATTTATTGTAACTTAAACAAACACAGAAAATAAAACGCATTGTTTGCAGAGGTCTTAAAATATTCTATAACTGGCCGGACCAGGCTACAGCTAAACTCGATTGTAGCTTCAAACAGCAACAGGCCGAGAGTGCCCAGGCAGCTTCACAAGCTGCGGTCAATGACGGTGTTTGCTGGTCTGCTTTCCTCCCCCATGCATGATGGGCGACTGCCTTAAAGGGTGGCACCATCACCACCTGTAGGGGGCGCACACTGACAAAAGACAATGTAAATAATGGAATTCAAATAAACTTAAATGCGGCTCCTACACACCGGCCCCTTAATTGTTCTTTATAGAATCAATTATTGAAATATTTACAAGAAGGAGCCAAAATAGTAATTCAAATTCGGTTAGCACTTAATGCTCCTCTATAAAGTGTATGAACTATGATAAAGATATGTATACATTACATTCCTTTATAATGGTGGGGAACACTGGTCACTCATCAGCCTTAAGGACTCGGCACAGCTTAGTGATGGGCCTCTCAAGGACCGACGTCTTGGTCTGGACTTTCACAGAGCGGACCAGGCCTTTCACGTCTGGTTTGGCCTCCAGCACTCTCCCCAATAGCCAGGACCCTCGAGGAGCAGTGGGGTCAACCACCAGGAAAATGTCTCCAACGTTCAGGTTTTTCTTTACTGATGTCCACTTCTGCCTCTCTTGCCGTAAAAGGAGATACTCCTTGGTCTATCTATGCCAGAAGAGGTCAGCCAGGTACTGGACCTGTTTCCAGCAGCGTCTGGCGTAGAGATCGGACCTCACAAAGGTTCCAGGGGGCAGAGTGGGCATAGATTTGAGCAGGGAGGATGTGATTGGGGGTCAGTGGCTCCAGGTCGTGTGGATCTGAGGACACTGTGGAGAGCGGACGGTTGTTGAGGATTGCCTCTGCCTCACAGAACAGGGTCTGAAGGCCTTCATCATCGATGGACTGTTGATGATGGTTCAGTTCAGCACCTGCCGGGCTGCCGGAGCCTTTCCCAGACTCCGCCATGGTGTGATGCGGCTGGCGGGTTGAAACTCCGTTTGTAGCAAGCCGTGCTACAGACCGGGTTCCCCAGCACACAAAAACTCCCCGGACCAGACTGTCGGTTCATGTAACTCTTTATTTGATGCACAAAAT
Organism: Dicentrarchus labrax; assembly: GCF_905237075.1. Taxonomy (NCBI): domain Eukaryota; kingdom Metazoa; phylum Chordata; class Actinopteri; family Moronidae; genus Dicentrarchus; species Dicentrarchus labrax. The sequence goes on along the minus strand of NW_026136909.1, from coordinate 16,986 downwards.
GCAGCTGTATCGCTGCTCGGCGGCTTCCGCTCAGAGTCCTGTCTTTCGGCGCGTGTGTGTCCCTCGGATCCAGCACACTACTGCCAAGATAAAAGGTAGAGTCATCAGACAATCATTGGCAGGTGAGGTAATCAACTCACCTGGTGCCACTCTCCCAGGCCTTCCCCCACACCTCTCCCTCCTGCAGCTGAGTGCAAACCACGCCCACCTCCACACCATTCTATTTCATCAGTTAACAGGGCCTCCTGGATCCTCCTCTGGTTCAGTGATATCAGGGCCTTTTTCAGCTCAGCCTGAGCGCCCACCAGGTTTGTCCCATTGTCAGACCTGATGTGCTTAACTTGACCCCTCCTGCAGACAAATCTCCTCAAAGCATGTATGCATGAGTCAGTGTCCAACGTGTAGGCAACCTCTAAGTGAATGGCTCTACTGGACACACAAGTGAAAAGAACGCCATACCTTTTGGTAGTGCCCCTTCCTCGTTTCACTTCAATTGGGCCAAAGTAGTCCAAGCCAACATTGGTAAAGGGAGGGAGGTAGGGCAGGATTCTTTCCATCGGCAAGTCCGCCATCTTTTGTTCACCTGCTGTGCCTCTCCCACGCCGACACATGACACATCTGGAGAGCACCTTTCTTGCTACTGAGTTTGCCTTTACAATCCAGTATTTTTTGCGGAGCTCTAAACGTGTGGTTTCTTCCACTGTGACCACTGCGCTCATGGATGTGTCTGGTGAGAAGGATTGAGATGTGTGAGTCTTTGGGCAAGATGCAGGGGTGTTTGGTTTCTTCAGGCATTGCAGATTTATGCAGACGGCCACCCACTCTTAGAATGCCCTCGTCCAATACGGGGTCGAGCCGGCAGAGACTGCTGCTCCTGTGCACTCTGGGTGGTGACAATGCCAGTGTTGTCATTTCTACAGGGAATGCCTGCTGCTGGACATAGGAGATGACTGACCTTTCGGCCTCTGTAAGATCTTTCACAGAGAGGAGCTGTCCACCAGTGTTGGTCCTGAAATCAATAGACTTGACCTTCATTTTTTCCTTATTTGAGCGGGTGTTGATTTAAGGTGAGGGGAGGTGGCTTTCCCTTTTTATCTTCATACTCAGCATCAACATGCACTTTACTCTGTACCATGCCACTGCCTTGAGTAATTTCATCCAGTTTGAAAAGAATGAGATAAGCTGGTCTGTGGGTGTTTCAGTTTTTACCACTGCTGTAAACATAGCAGTGCCTTTCCTGACCTCTGGATCATCCTGAAACACTGGGCCCAATGCTCCCGCCACTGGCCAACTTTCTTTTGGCTTCCTCAGGAATTCAGGAGCATGAATCCACCTTTTCTGCTCCAGGAATTTTCTTGCACTCAACCCTCTTGAGTAGTCATCAGCAGGATTGTCTTTGCTGCTTACATATCTCCATTGAGACAGCTCTGTGTTGTCTCTAATCATGGAGACCCTGTTTGCGACACAAGTCTTAAATCTTGCACAGTCATTTGCAATATATTTCAAGACTGTTTGGCTATCAGTCCAGAAAACTGAGGGCTTTAAACCCAAGTGCAATTCTCTCCTCAGCATTCTGTCTACCCTCACCAGCAGCGCAGCAGCAGCAAGCTCCAGCCTCGGCACTGTGATGGTCTTTAGCGGGAGGACTCTGGACTTTCCTAAGACAAAAGTGATAAGTACCACATTTTGTTTGTTCTCCTGTCTGATGTAGCTGACTGAGCCATAGCCATTGTCACTGGCGTCAGCAAAGTGATGCAGTTCGGCACATTTTGCCACTCCATAGTCCTGGGGTTTCAGACAGCGTGGCGCATTGAAGCTTTTAAGCATTTTCAAGCTGCTGGTCCATTCCACCCACCGGTCTGATACAGGCTGTGGTAAAGGTTCGTCCCATCCAAAGCCCCTATGGCAGAGCCCCTGTAGTATCTGCTTGGCTGGAAGAATGAGAGGAGCCAGAAAGCCAAGAGGATCAAAGATGGAGCTGACAACAGAAAGCATGCCTCTGCGGGTGTGTGGCTTTTGACTCAGGTTGATGTTAAACTGGAAATTGTCAGAGTCCACGCACCACTGCAGCCCCAGTGCTCTTTCTACAGGCAGACTGTCTTTGTCAAGGTCCAGTGACTTAATTTCTTTGGCTCTATGTTCTTTTGGAATGGATGCTAAAACAGCCCGGCTATTGCTGACCCACTGTGTTAACTGGAACCCACCTTTACTGCACAATGCAGTGAGATCTTTGACCAGCTGGATGGCATGAGATTCTCTAGCCACAGACTTGGCACAATCATCCACGTAAAAGTTGTGGCGGATGGTCTCAGCCACCTGAGGGGGGAAACAGCTCTCATTGTCAGCAGCAGTCTTTTGCAATGCGAAATTGGCAACACTTGGGGAGGACACAGCACCAAAGATATGCACAAGCATACGGTGTTCCTTTGCTATCTGACAGGTGTCACCTTGTTGCCACCACAGGAACCTCAAATAGTTTACATCAGACTTAGCCACTCTAACCTGATGGAACATTGATTTGATGTCAGCCATGATTCCAATGGGCTCCTTACGAAATCTCAGAATGACTCCAATCAGAGAGTTTGTCAGATCAGGACCCTGGAGCGGTTCTGTGTTCAGGGATACGCCTTGATAGGAGGCGGCACAATCAAACACCACTCTAAGTTTTTTCTTTTTAGGGTGATATACCCCGTGATGTGCCAAATACCATACTTTTCCTGGTGGCTGTGTGAGTTTCTCCTGTGGAACTTCCTCCGCATGGTTGTTCTTAAGTATGTCACTGATAAATGTGACATAGTCCTGTTTGAATTGCTCATCCCCTTTTTATTTTATTTTTCAGGCTCTGCAACCGCTGTTCTGCAACTTGGAGATTGTTTGGCATTAGCACATCAGAGTTTCTGAAGGGCAGTTTCAGACTGTAATGTCCATCTTTCAAAAGTGCTTCATTAGCTATTTTCAAAAATCTTTTGTCCTCAATTGACATTTCAGTCTTTTCCTCCGAAGCAACTTCATTGAAATCCTGGCTATACTGTGATATCAGCATCCTTTCCAGATTCACCACTGAAATCCTGTTTACAGTCACCCTGTCTACACAGCCGGCAGCACTTCTCAGTGGCCCATTTACAACCCACCCCAACAGTGTTTTAACAGCATAGGGACCCCCATTTTGACAGTTAATAACCTCCCATGGCTCTAGTAAGTTTGGAGCATCTGTGCCAATTAGAAGCTCCACCTTAGAATTGATGGTGGGGATTGTAACCTGAATAAGATACACCCAATGCGTCAAGTCAGTCTGCTCTGGGATGCTGCTTGTGTTGACTGGCATTTCCTTTTGAGTGAAGGTGTTGGGAAGAGGAAGGAAGTTGTCGCTGTCCAGTGCTGAAACTTCGAGTCCTGACACCACATAAGCTGGGACAGACGTTTCCTGATTTAAGGTTCGCAGCAGGATGTGAGTCCTTTTGCCTTTGAGGTTGAGATGTGACATGAGCTCCTCCGAGCAGAAGGTGGCAGAGGACCCAGGAGAGCTAAGAGAGCATACACTTGGTCTTGGTCTCCGGCCCCTATATGACCACATAACTCTGCTGATGCACTGCCTATAACATCAGAGGGCCTTTTTGGCTCTTTAACTGTGCTGTCTTTATTTATACTGTCTTTGGGTTCAATGTGAAGGGTGCTTGGATGAGCCTTCTTGCATATGTTGCAGATGAGACGGTTTTGGCAATCTTTACTAATGTGATTGCCTATGCAAAGGCATCCAAAGCAAATGCCCTTTGTTTTCAAAAAGCTGAGCTTGTCTCTGTGGGCTTTCTTTCCAAATTCTTTACACAAATCCAATGGGTGGTTTGAGCTACAGAAGGGGCAGGGCGCACAGGTTTTGTCTCTTTTGGGGGAAGAGCCACATTTGTGACATGGCTGCTGCCAGATTAATCTAAGGCCTGTAACTTAACAGGAGGCTTAGTCTTTCCTCTAACAGCTGTCTGATCCTGAAGATAACCAAAGACTGGGTCAGCTGCTATGCGAGCTTGCCTTTCAATAAAAGAGACAAGATCCAATATTCTTACCCTGCGGTTATGTTGTTCTTACAGCTCATATGCTTTGTTGCGCCATTTTTCCCTGAGCTTGTAGGCAGTTTGAGGGCAATGCTTCTCATGCTGGCTACTGTGTTCAGCTCTTCCATGTATTCCAGGTCCTCCATGGCGTTGCAACAGCTTCTGAGAAACATGGCATAATCCTGCAGGACTTTAGAATCCTCAGATTTCATTTGTGGCCAAGATAGAGCCTTTTCCAGATAAGCACAAGAGATTTTATATTCATTTCCGAAGTTTTCCTTGAGTAACTCTTTTGCTTTCTCATATCCTCTATCTGGTGTCATGTACTCACAGCTCTTGACTAGCCTTTGTGCCTGGCCTTTGGTGTACTGAATAAGAAACTGTAGTCTGTCTCTATTGTTATCAGTTTTACGTTCGATCATGTTCTCAAAGGAGCGAATGAATGATTTGTACTCCAAAACATGGCCATCAAAGATTGGAATATTACCTTGGGGTAAAGTAGACAACAGTTGTTTCAACATCATCCTGGTCAATTCACTTTGATTTTCCATAATTTTGTCCATGTAACTTTCGTGCAATGATGACATGGGCACCGAGGGATTTTGCCACTGTGGCACAGGGGACCGAGTGACTTGAGCTGAACTTGACTGTGACTGGGGAAGGACGGAGGAAAAACTATTAGCTGATGTGTGTTGTGGTTGGGACACATCACTAGTGGGCCTGGGATGGAGAACGGACCTGGTGTGATGTCTATCTAAAGCTGAGTCAAACAGGGGAAATTGAACCTGAACACCGGTCTTGGGTCGGACTACAGGGCCAGGGGAAATCCTGTCCTGGAGATGAAGTGAAGACTCCAGCCTTTTATCCAGTTGAGGATGCCTGGCAGCTGATGCATCAGCTGTGGCTTCAGCTGCTTCTGCACCTAGCACTGGCACTGGAAGTGGCACAAACTCAATTTTATCAGAGCCATACAAATTAAATTCAGCCTCTCTCAGATAGTTGATTCAATTTCAGCATTCAGTTCCAGTGTTTCCCTCCTTTTCTTTAACACTTCCTCCTGTTCTTCAATCACGTGTTTCTCCTGTAATTTAGACGCCTTGGCCAATAACGCCACTCGTTCGGCCTCAGCGTTAATGCGCAATGATGATGATGTTTCACTTGGATCTTTGGACGCACCTGATTGCGCATCAGTAAAGTCAAGGTCCGCGTTGGCGTTATCAGCGAAATCTGGCAGAGGATCATCCACTTGCGCAATAGACGAAGTGGCCTCGGCTAAAATGGGGGAACTGGGATCCTCTATAGCTCTAATCCACTTTGTGGCTTTTACAATGAAAGCCGTAATCTGTGCGCATCTTGGCAGATACCATTTTTCATCGTCCTCATGACGGGCTTCCTCATCCAATGTTTCAGCATAAGACGCATGCAGGTCCTTAAAGTCGGTAAGATATTCATCGAACTTAACCATATTTCCTTTTACCTCATCAATAAATTCCTCTCCAGCCATCAAGTTATTTATAATGTTCATTCTGCAAGTGATATGAGACATTTTTTCTGATCTTGCGAAACGGAGATGTGTTATGGCATCATCCATGTTTGTTGTTGTTTCATGTTCGTTTTTACCTGCCATGAATATCCAAAATAAACTTTCAAAAGGCACAAATAAGTACGACTCTTCTTCCGGACAATGCAATATTAGTCAAAAGTCGAAAAACAGTCGGCAGTATTTAAAACAAAAACAAGTTGTCTCTGCTTCATTCATGCATATTACGCAGAGTTTCAATACGCTCGTCTTTTAATTTCCACCAAAAATACGGATCTCGGTCCATAAACTCAAAAATCCTCATCCGAAATAGTTTCTAAATTCTTTCTGTAATATTGCAAAACGAAAAAGTAGTTCAGGATAGCGGTATTTCAAGCACATACCTCTTTCCTTTATTAAAGTCCAAGCCTCAGGCCGACATGTCCTATTGTCTCCTAAGCGCGTCGTTCGAAGAGTTTCCTCCCAATGAATCCACAGCTCGTCATTGACTGTTGTTGTGGCAGAACTTCATTTTGGATTTTTCTTATAATCCCTTACTTCCAGTTTCCTTCGTTTTATCACATGGGGAAAGCAGCGGTGCAGTGTCAGACTCGCAGTTTGTGATCGAATAAATCCAGTGAGAGTTGATTGAAGAATGATGCCGGTAATTTATTGTAACTTAAACACGGAAAATAAAACGCATTGTTTGCAGAGGTCTTAAAATATTCTATAACTGGCAGGACCAGGCTACAGCTAAACTTGATTGTAGCTCCAAACAGCAACAGGCCGAGAGTGCCCAGGCAGCTTCACAAGCTGCGGTCAATGACGGTGTTTGCTGGGCTGCTTTCCTCCCCCATGCATGATGGGCGACTGCCTTAAAGGGTGGCACCATCACCACCTGTAGGGGGCGCACACTGACAAAAGACAATGTAAATAATGGAATTCAAATAAACTTAAATGCGGCTCCTACACAAGTGATGAGGGGGAGCACCCACCTGCGTGCTCTCCAGTTTGGCCTTCAGCAGTCTGGGCTGGATGGTGTTGAAGGCGCTGGAGAAGTCGAAGAACATGACGTGGACTGAGGTGTCAGGTCTGTCCAAGGAGGAATAGGCCTTCTGCAACAGGTAGATGATTGCATCATCAACCCCCACATGAGGTTGATATGCAAACTGCAGGGGGTCTTGCGATGGGCACACTAATGCTCTGAGGTGTGCCAGGACCAGTCTCTCCATGACTTTCATGATTTGAGAGGTCAGAGCTACCGGCCTGTAGTCCTTCAGTGTCACAGGATGTCCTTTTGGGCACTGGGACCAGGCAGGATGTTTTCCAGAGCACTGGCACTCTCTGAAGGGGCAGACTCAGGTTGAAGAGGTGCTGGAAAACTCCACAGAGCTGGCTGGAACATGCCTTCAGTACTCAAGGGCTGATGTGGTCGGGTGCACCACAATATTTAAAAAAAATCTCTAATAAATAAACTTGATTTTAGATACATTTTCTTGCCAATGTAAATCTCAAGCATCACATCCAACACAGTTTTAATTCCAACACAGAAAAAGTTGAAAGAATTACTAAACATTTAACATCAGGAATAAGGACATCGCTCTAATCAGAGTAATGCACCTCCTCTACACGGATTTACGGGAGATTAAGATAGTGAGGACGTTTGAGGAATGTCTATGTATTGTAAATAAGTACCAACTGTCAGGAATGGTGACCGGGACTCAGGCGCAGACTAGAGTGAAGTTTCAAATAAAGAGTTTTATTTGAAGTGCACAAACAAACTTGGAATGAGTGGCCAAAGATTCAGATGAGGCAGATGACACAGAGAGTGGGTATGGGGTCCGGGCTCCAGTGCTCTGGGTCTGGTGGTGAGACAGGGGAAAAAACAAGTTAGCAACAGGTAATTCTTAAATAGCAAAAGTTTCTGGTTTGGCTGGCGTTATATCATACTAGATGGTTCAACGATCCAACGGGGACTGGAAGGTCGGCCTGGCTTATGAAGGGTGAGTTGGTGATGAGGAACAGGAGTGCTGAGTAGTGTGATGAACCACAGGTGTGTAAGTAGGCGCTCCAGCGGCCACGCCCACCAGTGGCATGAAGGAGGCCAGGGCCGTGACACCAACTGCACCATGCTGATTTAACCGAGCAGTTTAACATTACCTTTCACTAAGCTTAATTTAGAGAACACAAAGATTCACTTTCCTGACTTTATCAAGTGCTGCTTTCTAATTAGTAAGCACAGAGCAAATTTAAAATGTGCACAGACAGCAGAAAAACTGCATTAAACTTTAGCCTCAACTACTAGCTTAACATAACCTAATTAAGAAGTTGAGCATGTGGTCTAATTTAAGTCTGTACCTATACATTTAACATTATCTATCAAGAATGATCCTCACTGAGAATTGTGACGTCACCAGGATGTTGAATTTCAAAGTGTGGCAAGGGACATGCTATCAAGCAAGAAAATGCAGCCTCCGGTAACGGTTACATACTAACGTTAACGTTACTCATCAAGCCAGTCCACCGACTACAGCATCTCCCCCTCCCTCACTACATCAAGCTAACTGCTAATGCAACTTTAATCAACTTAATCAAGCATATATGTTTTAATCATTGGTCACATGAGGGATATAAAACATAACATATCTTCAGTTACCATCATTGTTCTTATTCTTCGGAGGTCAGTGACTACTGGACCGGTTATATGAATGTTCAAACTGTTAGGTATTAGTAATTTCAATTTATTTAATACACATACATGTGAAAACCTGCACTTCTCATAGCCATTACACACAATGATAAGAAAACACTGACACATATTCTCATCTGTGATTCCAAGCTGCAATTGCTACAAACACCTGAGCATGGGAGTTAGAACAACTTATCTCTGGCTGGAACACCTGGGGTGGAATAATTCATTCTCTTTTGGGCGCTGTCTCCTCGGAATTGGTTGGGTCGTGTGCCAAGAGACTGGGACCAGTCTGAGCACCAACAAGGATGCACCAAGTCTAAACCACGGTTGCGTCCCATCATATAGTCAACCAATCACATTGCTTAAATGTAAAAATGATATAACCTATTGTAACCTTTGATCACGACTCTTCTTCTGGGGGCGAGAAAAGACAGAGTAACAGCACTTCGCTGACTGTGGCTTCTCAATCCAACAAGATCCTTGTACAAGTATTATTTTAATTATACAATTCTAAATAAACTTCTTAACTGAGAGAAGTTGTTTGTCTTATGTCCTAAAGATCATTTTGATACACAACAATTTAGTGACCCCGACGTGATGATCTAAAAGGACCATTGGATACTGATTAAGCAGCACATCTCTTCCCTGAGAGGATTGTTTCAAAAATACTTCCCAAACAACAGTGCTCAGTATGCCTGGGTTATTGATCCATTTAATGCAGCAGGTTGGTATTTTGACATTTTATTGAATAGTATACTCATATATTATACATGCATTTTATTTATGTTGTATGCTACTTACTAACTGGAATGGATTGTTGTCAAACTGATTTCTTTGTGTTTATTATGCAATGACAAATAAAGTAAGCCTATTTATTTATATTCTGTCTGCAGCACCTGCTGATTTTAGGTCTGCTGAGGAGGACCAGTTTATTGAGATGACATCTGACTCCACCCTGAGGCTCAGGTTTAAAACTCAGACTCTTAGTGAGATCTGGTTTGGAGTGGAGAGGGAGTATCCACTCATTGGGCAGAGAGCTGTGTGCATCATATCTCTGTGAGATGGGCTTTTCAGCTGTTGTTTCACTTAAAACAAAGTACAGATCTCAGCTGAACATTGAGCATGACTTGAGAGTGGCAGTATCAAGCCTGCAACCCCGCTTTGAGAAACTGTGCAATGCAAAACAGGCTCATTGCAGCCACTAATGCAGGGATAAATAGACCAGTCTTGCCAAATGGATTTCTCTTCTTTTCTATTTTTGAACTTGATAAAAATTTTGAAACAGCTTCACTTTTATTTTCTTTATTTTTGAACTTGCTGTTATATGATGTAGATAGTTTGTATTTAGATACAATTTGTTACTATACTGATACTACCTGTTACTTAAATAAATTGTAACATTTTAAGCTTGTTGCGTATTTCATTAGCATTGTGTTGGGGCGATGGGGGCAGGTGGGGCTTGAAAATTCCCCCTTGTCCAAAGTGAGGAATGACCAAAAAGTGTGAGAACCACTGGTTTAATAATTGTTAATTGCGTTTCTTCATAGCACTTGTTTCAAAACTTGTTTTTCATAATATTTACTGATATCAACCCAATTTTGCACACAGGCTATTGAAACAATTAAACGTGGCTTTGTGTGTGTGAAAGAATAAAACATGCTTTTATGTGATATCAAACATACAAAAATTATAATTAATTCATTAAAGGATTTTCCATTGCTTCTTCGTCTGTAAACACTTGCTTTGAAATATTACAGATAATCAGTAAATGTTCTTTCTATATTAGTATTCCGTATTATTCTAAGTAATGTATACATGTCTGTAAATCTGTACAAGAAAATATATCTCTCCCATGTGGGTACACAACCCTTAAAACAATGAAAATGATATAATGAGAGTCATCTGATCTGCGTAATGGCTCACCATTAACACTAGATATTAAACATCCACCAGTTATGCTAATTCATTGTACTAATTAATGCAGTAATAAGAGGATATAAAGTATTTATATCACCATATTTCATTTAACTATTAATATGAACTGTGTGGATCGAAGCATTAAGAGATTACAGTAGTTTAAAGAAAACCTGTTTTAACTTATTAATATGCAAATGTCTGCATCCCAGAGCTCAAAACCTGCTGCACTGCACTAGTCTCCAGACAGACACACAAGCGCTGTGTGAAGACATTTCTTCCTGCATACAGACAATAGTGACAATACAATTACTGGGTGTGACTTACAGAGAAGACCCTCTCTGGGTAGCCCTTCGCCCTCATGTTGGTGTCATGGACCTGCTTCAGAATCATCCACGCCTCGTCGTGTTTCCCATTCTGGAGGAGAAAAACCAAAAACTTAAACAAACAGCAGGGAGGGTGAAAGGTCACCAACATGTGCTGAGTCACTCTCAGTAATTCAACATGTCTTTACAGCTTGCTATAGTTTGTGAAGCCTGTTTTTTTCTGGTTAGTGATGTGGTGTAAGACTGAGTAATCTTTTGATCCAGTCATTAAGCAGCAACTTTGTAAGACGGCATGAAATGAGTGCCAAACACCACAAAACTTTGACACACAATTGGGAGAATTAGATGTTAAAAATAAATATTAAACAGCCAATTAAGGAAAATGTTTTCAGGATAAAAAAAAGCTTTGCTTCTATTTTAATAAACACATTGATTTTATTCAGCAATTCGTGTTTCACATGCACACACTGGTGTATATGTGGGTTAAGTGCTTAAAGGAATAGTTTCACATTTTGGAAAATACACGTATTTGCTTTCTTATCAAGAGTTAGATGAGAAGATTGATACTGTACCACACAAATATGAATCTAGCAGTCAGTTAGTATAGTGTAGCACAAATAGGCCACTGGAAACAAGGGAAACAGTTCCTGGCTCTGTACAAAAGCAAGAAAATCTGCATACCAGCACTTCTAAATTTGACTAAGTAACATTTTATATCTCATTTGTTTAATTTTTTAGATTAAACAAGATATATATATATATATATATATACATATATATCAGTCTTCTCAAACATCAGTCTTCTCAAACATTTGAACTATTCCTTTACGGCTCAAAAACATGTGCAAATCTGTGCATACATTCTTATGCACAGTCGAATTACATTGTGAGGCTTCAACCAGTGATCTTGCAATAAAAACCTAGACTAAATTAAACCTATAATGCACTTTTATGTGGAAATGTTCAAAAATGTACTATTTCATGCAAATTTGCAGTTTTTTTTCTCTGTATCTCTGCAACCAGCTGCTGATGTCAGTGAGTATCAAATGAAGTGTGGGTGGGTGAAAGGGACCTTAAAACATCAAAGAAAAACCATAACTACTGTAGTCTGTAGACCTCAGAAACAGGATTGTATTGAGGCACAGATCTGGCGAAGGGTACAGAAACATTATGCTTTAAAGGTCCCAATGAGCACAGTGGCCTCCATCATCCTTAAATGGAAGAAGTTTGGAACCACCCGGACTCTTCCTAGAGCTGGCCGTCCCTCTTAACTGAGTGATCGGGGAGAAGGGGACCAACAGGGAGGTGGCCATAACCCCATGGTCACCCTGACAGAGCTCCAGGGTTCTTCTGTGGAGAGAGGAGAACCTTCCAGACCATTGCTGCAGCACTCCACCAATCAGGCCTGTATGGTAGAGTGGCCAGACGGAAGTCACTCCTTAGTAAAAGGCACGTGGCAGCCGACCTGGAGTTTGCCAAAAGGCACCTGAAAGACTCTCAGACCATGAGAAACACAATTCTAGACAAAATATTCAAACTTTGTCCAATCCAACTTTATTTGTTAAGCACTTTAAAACAACCAAAGTTGACCAAAGTGCTGTACAGGAGAATAAATAAGACATTGTGGAGTGCAATAAGTGAGGAGACGAGAGACGGAGATGCGTCGAGTCAGCTTCACTCTCCACTTCAATATCATAACACACTGTACAGCAAGTGAGGTCAGAAACGGCCACACTACGTTAACCCGGAACCGGCATCCCATCACACCTCTCTCTTAAAGGTACAGTCCCTTGGTGAATGTCTCTTTCAGTCTTACTTGTCGGTCACCACAACATCATAAATAAAAGACATAACAGCTCACTTGAGGCGCAAAATTAAATATAAAATACAACAATAAAATGAAAAGACATAAAACATGAGTAAAAATAATAGCCAGGCAATAAAAAGCAATCAAAATAAGAAATTAAATTGAATAGGCAGCCAGTGGAGTGAGGCTAAAATGGGGGAAATGTGCTCATGTTTACATGTGCCAGTTAAAAGACGTGCAGCAGCGTTCTGTACCATCTGGAGACGGGCGATGGAGGACCCGCTAACCCCCCACATACAGTGCATTACAGTAATCCAGCCGAGTGGTAACAAAGGCGTGGATTACCGTCTCAAAGTGCTGCCTTGATAGAATTGGCTTTATTTTGGCCACCTGCCTCAAATGGAAAAAGCTTGATTTGACAACAGCCTTTATCTGACTGTCAAACTTAAGCTCAGGGTCAACTTTAACCCCTAGGTTTGTGATGCTAGGTTTAATATACTGGGCCAAGGAACCCAGATCTACAGGGGGGGTCCCAGTGGTGCCACCAAAAACCACCTTCCGTCTTTTTATCATTGAAATTCAGAGCTATCCAGGCCTTTATGTCATCGAGGCACTTAAGTAGCAGTCTGACAGAGTATTCATTTTTCTTTTAAGAGGCACATAAATCTGACATAACAGTGGAATGAAAAGCCGTGCTTCCTAAGTATGGAACCAAGTGGGAGCAAAAAGAGAGAGAAAAGTAGAGGGCAAAGAACTGAGCCCTGTGAACGAGAGAGAAGCAGAGGGGGATAGAGAGTCACCTTGGCTGACACAGAAAGTTCGATCAGCCAAGTACGACCTGAACCACTCTAGTGCTATGCCCCTGATGCCCACCCACTGCTTCAAACGTGAGATCAATATTTCATGATCCACTGTGTCAAATGCAGCAGTTAAATCTAAAAGCACAAGGATAACACAGTCACCAGAGTCAGTAGCTAAAAAGATATTAAAAACTCTTACGAGAGCTGATTTGGTGCTGTGCAGGGTTTTAAAACCGGATTGGAAAACCTCTAGGATATTATGTTCTTCCAGAAAGGCCATTAATTGACTGTGCACAATCTTGTCCAGGATTTTTGAAAGGAAAGGAAGTTTGGAGATAGGCCTGAAATTAGCAAGAACTGCAGGATCTAGAGCAGGAACACTGTACAGATTTGGCTTTGTGTATTCATTAATTATGATCACAGCTATGTTACAATGTGTCATCAATCATGATGTACAGATGTTTCATGAGTTATGTAGGAAGTTAGAATTGTTAACAAATACATTAACAGACAATTGAAATGTCTAAATATCAGCTTACCTGTATTTTGAGTGGTATGAATCATTATTCTGTGTTTATGTACTTCTTATAAATGCTAAATGGAGGGAGTTACTGGATCTACAATAAAACTAAGATGCTTAGATCTTATAGCCCCAGACAAGACAGCTACAACGGAAATAATTGACTGCCTAGCCTTGAAACATCTACAGTAAACATACATGCTTTAGACCACAGACTCTCTCTGGATGAAGGCTCCGTAGCAGGATCATGTATGTAAAGAAGATCATTACACAGCTGTTCTTTTCTTTGTGCTATACTATTTGTATAGCTGCTGAAAACATTCAGTCTGGTATCTGGTAACTCCTCTAGGTGAAGCAAGAGCTGCAGTTAACTTGCAATTTTATACCACTAACACACACTGTTAGTAGAAAGGCTGAAACCACTGATCAAATAAGTTCTGATTATACCTAACCTTATTAAGATAGCTGCTGGTGACTAAAGTAAACAAGATGAAAATTAAGGTAATTCTTGTTTTGCCACCCACTCAAACACAGCTGAAAATCTCTGAACCCTGAGAGCCTCTAATGTAGTTGTTCCATAGTGAAGCATCAAAAGGCAGTGGTGGAATAAGTATTGAATAGTATCTCTTCCTTATATTATATATTTATTACTTTTTATTATGATTAGGGACAATCAAAATCAGAATGGTTGATTAACCTCTAAAATGCATTATATTTTAGAAGTTGATCGCATTTTTTTTGTTCATGATTGTCAGCAGTTTTGCCAGCATCCTCTGAATTTCTGCAGATGACACGACTCAGTGCAGTACTTAAAGTCTGCACTGTAGGTGGTGAAGAGGAAGGGAGACAGTACAGTTCCCTGGGGGGCAGACGGTCAGGCACACAGTTCTTTAATTTCACAAACTGCGGTCTGCCCGTCAGATAGTCATCGAACCAAGTTGTAGTGGCAGAACTTCGTTTTGGATTTTTCTTATAATCCCTTACTTCCAGTTTCCTTCGTTTTACCACATGGGGAAAGCAGCGGTGCAGTGTCAGACTCGCAGTTTGTGATCGAATAAATCCAGTGAGAGTTGATTGAAGAATGATGCCGGTAATTTATTGTAACTTAAACACGGAAAATAAAACGCATTGTTTGCAGAGGTCTTAAAATATTCTATAACTGGCAGGACCAGGCTACAGCTAAACTTGATTGTAGCTCCAAACAGCAACAGGCCGAGAGTGCCCAGGCAGCTTCACAAGCTGCGGTCAATGACGGTGTTTGCTGGGCTGCTTTCCTCCCCCATGCATGATGGGCGACTGCCTTAAAGGGTGGCACCATCACCACCTGTAGGGGGCGCACACTGACAAAAGACAATGTAAATAATGGAATTCAAATAAACTTAAATGCGGCTCCTACACAAGTGATGAGGGGAGCACCCACCTGCGTGCTCTCCAGTTTGGCCTTCAGCAGTCTGGGCTGGATGGTGTTGAAGGCGCTGGAGAAGTCGAAGAACATGACGTGGACTGAGGTGTCAGGTCTGTTCAAGGAGGAATAGGCCTTCTGCAACAGGTAGATGATTGCATCATCAACCCCCACATGAGGTTGATATGCAAACTGCAGGGGGTCTTGCGATGGGCACACTAATGCTCTGAGGTGTGCCAGGACCAGTCTCTCCGTGACTTTCATGATTTGAGAGGTCAGAGCTACCGGCCTGTAGTCCTTCAGTGTCACAGGATGTCCTTTTTGGGCACTGGGACCAGGCAGGATGTTTTCCAGAGCACTGACACTCTCTGAAGGGGCAGACTCAGGTTGAAGAGGTGCTGGAAAACTCCACAGAGCTGGCTGGAACATGCCTTCACTACTCAAGGGCTGATGTGGTCCGGTCCAGCAGCTTTCCTCTGTTTGAGCTTCTCCAGCTCTCTCCTCATTTGGCTGACTGTGATATGAAGTCCAGTCTGGGAGGTGGTGGGAGATGTGTCAGGGTCTGTAGTGGGTGTCAGATTGGCGGGTGGGGATGACAAGGTTGATAAAGAGAGGTGTCTGCTGCAGGAGGATGATCCCATGATCCCATTTTGTGGTATAAAATAAAATGGTTAAGGTTACAGGCTGTTTAGCTGGTTGACTAACACATTAACTACATATTGTCTGAAACAATGATTTCCTGACTGAGTGATCTGTTTGTTTTTCTCACCATAGTGTGGGATGATGGCCCAGGCCATGGCGGAGGCGTAGATCCCACCGATCGTCCAGAACATGCAGTGCCAGCTCAGATGCTCTCCTTGTTTCTCCTGGGCCAGAAACTCAGAGTAATAGGAAAACACGATGGGGATAGAGCCACCAATACTGTGGAGTAAAGAGGGAGGCAGGAATGTACTAGCATCCTCAGCCGTCCAATCTTGTTGAAAGGATAACGATAAGGTGGCGATTAATCAGATATTAATGTTGCAGAAGGCCCTTTTGCAACTGTAACTATAATCCTTTCAAGTGAAGGCTTTAAATGTGAAACACCTGCAGGAAAGTTTAGTTACCAACATCATGAAAGCAAAAAAGTAGAGAGGATGAGAATGAATGAAAGAGGATGTGGGGAGATGCTTTTCTCCTATCTTTTACCAAGGCAACATTTCCTTTATTGAGAACAGACACTTAGTCAAAGTAACACTGTGCTGTTGTTTCATGTTTTTCTTAATAATGAATGTTTATTCAAAATGCAAGTATGTATGGCATTAATAAATGATGCAAATCACAATTTATTAATGATTAGAATTTTATTTATAGATTTGTGTATAAAATAGATTTATATATATATATATATATATTTTTTTTTTTTATTATTTATTAATAGATTATATTTACATTATTTATATAGATTATATTTGTATTCTTTTGTTTATGGGAGGAAACCGGAGCACCCGGGGAAAACCCACGTGGACACTGGAGAATTATTAAGGTGTGACCAAACTTTATGTCTTTACTCTTAGAGCGCTTTTTAGTGAGCGGAGCCAAAGGAACTGGTTCTCTAAAAAGAGCTGGAATTAACATCACTAGTTCGTCTGTAACCCCTCCCTCCCCTCCTGCTCAGTGTAGATACTCAGACGCCGCCACACATCTTGACCAATCCTGCAAATCCGGATGCGGCTCCCAATCAGGAGCCGGCTCCTGTTGTTCACTTCAAAGAGCCGGCTCTTAGAGCCGGATCGTTCGCGACTGACCCATCATTACTTCCTGATCCAGTGGTCAACAGTGCATAAATACCCACCACAACTAACCACAGGAAGACTAGGGGGAGTTTAGTTAGCAGGTTGGGTTTAGATAGCGGGGAAACTCCAAACTGAATGGAGGTTTATACCTCTCTGGTGGGTACAAGTGAACGGCGTTGTGG